>NC_088226.1:15320564-15350564 GCF_036934945.1 Oncorhynchus masou masou | reverse complement strand
TGTCTGTGTCTGTGTCTGTGTCTGTGTGTCTGTGTGTCTGTGTGTCTGTGTCTGTGTGTCTGTCTGTCTGTGTGTCTGTCTGTCTGTGTGTCTGTCTGTCAGTGTCTGTCTGTCTGTGTCTGTCTGTCAGTGTCTGTCTGTCAGTGTATGTCTGTCAGTGTCTGTCTGTCAGTGTCTGTCTGTCTGTCTGTGTCTGTCTGCGTAACCTTCCTCTCTATCTATCCGTCCGTCTGTCTGTTCCTGTGTGTCTGTAGTAGGAGGTTGTTGGTATTCTATAGGAAGGTGTGCACATATAAGAACCACATATACATCAAGTAGCCAAGCAATGACTTTTAAATATTCCTCAGTCACTCTCATTATAGGTCACACAGTGCGACTACGTCCCACCTCATCACTACCTGTAGTCTTTGGTGGTAAGCAGATGTGGAAACAGAGAGAGGAACAGAGATAGCGAGAGAGATAGGAGAGATATGGAGAGGGAGAAGGAGAGAGATAGAGAGGGAGAAGGAGAAAGAGATATATGGAGAGGGAGAAGGAGAAGGAGAGATATAGAGAGGGAGAAGGAGAAGGAGAGATATAGAGAGGGAGAATGAGAGATATAGAGAGGGAGAATGAGAGATATAGAGAGGGAGAAGGAGAGATATAGAGAGGGAGAAGGAGAGATATAGAGAGGGAGAAGGAGAGATATAGAGAGGGAGAAGGAGAGATATAGAGAGGGAGAAGGAGAGAGAGATATAGAGAGGGTAAAGGATAGAGAGATATGGAGAAGGAGAAGGAGTGAGATATAGAGAGGGAGAAGGAGAAAGAGATATATGGAGAGGGAGAAAGAGAGATATGGAGAGGGAGAAGGAGAAGGAGAGATATAGAGAGGGAGAAGGAGAAGGAGAGATATAGAGAGGGAAAAGGAGAGATAGAGAGGGAGAAGGAGAAGGAGAGATATAGAGAGGGAGAAGGAGAGATATGGAGAGGGAGAATGAGAGAGATATAGAGAAGAAAGAGATATGGAGGAGATAGATATGGACAAGGTAAAGGATAGAGATATATGGAGAAGGAGGGAGATATATGGAATGGGACAGAGAGAGATATGGAATGGGACAGAGAGAGGGAGATATTGAAGAAGGAGAGATATAGAGAGGGAGAAGGAGAGGGAGAATGAGAGAGATATAGAGAGGGAGAAGGAGAGATATAGAGAGGGAGAAGGAGAGATATGGAGATGGAGAAGGAGAAAGATAGATATAGAGAAGGAGAATGAGAGAGATATAGAGGGTAAAGGATAGAGAGATATGGAGAATGAGAAGGAGAGAGATATAGAGAGGGAGAAGGAGATAGATATAGAGAGGGTAAAGGATAGAGAGATATGGAGAAGGTAAAGGATAGAGATATATGGAGAAGGTAAAGGATAGAGAGATATGGAGATGGTAAAGGATAGAGAGATATGGAGAAGGTAAAGGATAGAGAGATATGGAGAAGGTAAAGGATAGAGAGATATGGAGAAGGTAAAGGATAGAGAGATATGGAGAAGGTAAAGGATAGAGAGATATGGAGTAGGTAAAGGATAGAGAGATATGGAGAAGGTAAAGGATAGAGAGATATGGAGAAGGTAAAGGATAGAGAGATATTGAGAAGGTAAAGGATAGAGAGATATGGAGAAGGAGAGAGATATATAGAGAAGGTAAAGGATAGAGAGATATGGAGAAGGTAAAGGATAGAGAGATATGGAGAAGGAGAGAGATATAGAGAGAAGGTAAAGGATAGAGAGATATTGAGAAGGAGAGAGATATATAGAGAAGGTAAAGGATAGAGAGATATGGAGAAGGTAAAGGATAGAGAGATATTGAGAAGGTAAAGGATAGAGAGATATGGAGAAGGAGAGAGAGATATTGAGAAGGAGAGAGATATATAGAGAAGGTAAAGGATAGAGAGATATGGAGAAGGTAACGGATAGAGAGATATGGAGAAGGTAAAGGATAGAGAGATATGGAGAAGGTAAAGGATAGAGAGATATGGAGAAGGTAACGGATAGAGAGATATGGAGAAGGTAACGGATAGAGAGATATGGAGAAGGTAACGGATAGAGAGATATGGAGAAGGTAACGGATAGAGAGATATGGAGAAGGTAACGGATAGAGAGATATGGAGAAGGTAACGGATAGAGAGATATGGAGAAGGTAAAGGATAGAGAGATATGGAGAAGGTAAAGGATAGAGAGATATGGAGAAGGTAAAGGATAGAGAGATATGGAGAAGGTAAAGGATAGAGAGATATGGAGAAGGAGAGAGATATATGGAATGGGACAGAGAGAGTTATGGAATGGGAAAGAGATATTGAGAAGGATAATATATATTTTATCTTTATTTAACTAGGCAAGTAAGTTCAGAACAAATTCATATTTTCAATGACGGCCTAGGAACAGTGGGTTAACTGCCTGTTCAGGGGCAGAACGACAGATATGTACCTTGTCAGCTCGGGATTTGAACTTGCAACCTTTCGGTTACTAGTCCAACACTCTAACCACTAGGCTACCCTGGAGGAGACAGAGAGAGATATATGGAATGGGACAGAGAGAGATATATGGAATGGGACAGAGAGAGATATATGGAATGGGACAGAGAGAGATATATGGAATGGGACAGAGAGAGATATATGGAATGGGACAGAGAGAGATATATGGAATGGGACAGAGAGAGAGAATGGAGAATGGGACAGAGAGATATAAAGGTAATGGGACAGAGAGATATATGGAATGGGACAGAGAGAGATATATGGAATGGGACAGAGAGAGATATATGGAATGGGAAGAGGGACAGGAATGGGACAGAGACAGAGAGAGATATATGGAATGGGACAGAACAGAGATATATGGAATGGGACAGAGAGAGATATATGGAATGGGACAGAGAGACTATAACCACTGGAATGGGAGACAGAGAGAGATATATGGAATGGGACAGAGAGAGATATATGGAATGGGACAGAGAGAGATATAGGAATGGGACAGAGAGAGATAAATGGAATGGGACAGAGAGAGATATATGGAATGGGACAGAGAGAGAGATATATGGAATGGGACAGAGAGAGATATATGGAATGGGACAGAGAGAGGAACAAAAAGAGTGGAATTCTTCTGCCGTTATAGAGCATGTAGCCTGCATACCATCTGTGTGTGTGTGTGTGTGTGTGTGTGTGTGTGTGTGTGTGTGTGTGTGTGTGTGTGTGTGTGTGTGTGTGTGTGTGTGTGTGTGTGTGTGTGTGTGTGTGTGTGTGTGTGTGTGTGTGTGTGTGTGTGTGTGTGTGTGTGGAGACTTGGACTAACCTAGACTGTAGGTCTGATTCTGAGCAGAGAGACAGATGAGGTCTGTATCATAAAACGTCTGTTAAAGGGAGAGGGCCAGCGTCAGGACGGGAGGAGGAGGAGAGAGATGAAGATAGGGAATAAAACACATCTGACAGAGAAGGGATAATGGTGAGAAGAGAGATGGTGACAGAAGAAGGACAAGACCCAGGAGACAGAATACCAGACAGACAGGCTGGGTAAAATGGAGGGGATGGACTGACAGACAGACAGGCTGGGTAAAATGGAGGGGATGGACTGACAGACAGACAGGCTGGGTAAAATGGAGGGGATGGACTGACAGACAGACAGGCTGGGTAAAATGGAGGGGATGGACTGACAGACAGACAGGCTGGGTAAAATGGAGGGGATGGACTGACAGACAGACAGGCTGGGTAAAATGGAGGGGATTGACTGACAGACAGACAGGCAATGTGACTGAGATAACATAGACAGTAAAATGAAGAATGTGGAGGGAGAGAAAGAGAGACAGACTAGAGACAGAGGGAAGAAGGGAAACAGCATATTTTTGTTAAAGTTACCAAACTGTGTGTGCTTGAAAGCTCTGCTCTACTCTGCCCTCTCAACACTCTCTTCCCCTTGACTGGAGAAATCTGGGGCTCTAGAATGACAAGCACCCTTGATCATCGAATGAACACGCTTCCTCTCCTGTTAAATCAAACGAAATCAGGTCAAATGTCACACCAGTGTGCATCTCTCTCTGTGTATCTGTGTGTCTGTAGTATACATCTCTCTCTCTGTGTATCTGTGTGTCTGTAGTATACATATCTCTCTCTGTGTATCTGTGTGTCTGTAGTATAAATATCTCTCACTGTGTATCTGTGTATTTGTGTGTCTGTAGTATACATCTCTCTCTGTGTATCTGTGTGTCTGTAGTATACATCTCTCTCTCTGTGTATGTGTATTTGTGTGTCTGTAGTATACATATCTCTCTCTCTGTGTGTCTGTAGTACACATATCTCTCTCTGTGTATCTGTGTGTCTGTAGTATACATATTTCTCTCTGTGGATTTGTGTATGTGTGTCTGTAGTATACATCTCTCTCTCTCTCCATGTATCTGTGTGTCTGTGTATCATGTGTGTCTGTAGTATACATATCTGTGTGTCTGTCTTTGTGTATCTGTGTATGTGTGTCTGTCTGTGTATGTGTGTGTCTGTAGTATACATCTCTCTCTGTGTATCTCTGTATCTGTGTATTTGTGTGTCTGTAGTATACATCTCTCCCTCTGTGTATCTGTGTGACTGTAGTATACATTTCCCTCTCTGTGTATCTGTGTATTTGTGTGTCTGTAGTATACATTTCACTCTCTGTGTATCTGTGTATTTGTGTGTCTGTAGTATACATCTCTCTCTGTGTATCTGTGTATCTGTGTGTCTGTAGTATACATTTCTCTCTCTGTGTGTCTGTGTATTTGTGTGTCTGTAGTATACATTTCTCTCTCTCTGTGTATCTGTGTATTTGTGTGTCTGTAGTATACATATCTCTCTCTGTGTATTTGTGTGTCTGTAGTATACATATCTCTCTCTGTGTATATGTTCTCTCTCTGTGTATCTGTGTGTCTGTAGTATACATTTCTCTCTCTGTGTATCTGCGTATTTGTGTGTCTGTAGTATACATTTCTCTCTCTGTGTATCTGTGTTTTTGTGTGTCTGTAGAATACATCTCTCTCTCTGTGTATCTGTGTATTTGTGTGTCTGCAGTATACATCTCTCTCTGTATATGTGTATCTGAGTGTCTGTAGTATCTCTCTCTCTGTATCTGTGTATCTGTGTATTTGTGTGTCTGTAGTATACATCTCTCTCTCTATGTATCTGTGTGTCTGTAGTATACATATCTCTCTCTGTGTATCTGTGTATTTGTGTGTCTGTTGTATACATCTCTCTCTGTGTATCTGTGTGTCTGTAGTATACATCTCTCTCTTTGTATCTGTGTATTTGTGTGTCTGTAGTATACATCTCTCTCTCTGTGTGTGTTTCTGTGTATCTGTGTGTGTCTGTAGTTTACATATCTCTCTGTGTATCTCTGTATTTGAGTGTCTGTAGTATACATCGCTCTCTCTGTGTATCTGTGTGTCTGTAATATACATCTCTCTCTCTGTATCTATGTATTTGTGTGTCTCTAGTATACATCTCTCTCTCTGTGTATCTGTGTGACTGTAGTATACATTTCTCTCTGTGTATCTGCGTATTTGTGTGTCTGTAGTATACATCTCTCTCTGTGTATCTGTGTATTTGTGTGTCTGTAGTATACATATATCTCTCTGTGTATCTGTGTATTTGTGTGTCTATAGTATACATCTCTCTCTCTGTATCTGTGTATTTGTGTGTCTGTAGTATACATCTCTCTCTCTCTGTGTATCTGTGTATTTGTGTGTAGTATACATATCTCTGTGTATCTGTGTGTCTGTAGTATACATATCTCTCTCTGTGTATCTGTGTATTTGTGTGTCTGTAGTATACATCTCTCTCTCTGTGTATCTGTGTGTCTGTAGTATACATATCTCTCTCTGTGTATCTGTGTATTTGTGTGTCTCTAGTATACATCTCTCTCTCTGTGTATCTGTGTGACTGTAGTATACATTTCTCTCTCTGTGTATCTGCATATTTGTGTGTCTGTAGTATACAACTCTCTCTGTGTATCTGTGTATCTGTGTGTCTGTAGTATACATTTCCCTCTCTGTGTATCTGTGTATTTGTGTGTCTGCAGTATACATTTATCTCTCTGTGTATCTGCGTATTTGTGTGTCTGTAGTATACATCTCTCTCTGTGTATCTGTGTATTTGTGTGTCTGTAGTATACATTTCCCTCTCTGTGTATTTGTGTGTCTGTAGCATACATCTCTCTCTCTCTGTGTATATTGTATTTATGTGTCTGTAGTATACATCTATCTCTCTCTGTGTATCTGTGTGTCTGTAGTATACATCTCTCTCTGTGTATCTGTAGTATACATCTCTCTTTGTGTATCTGTGTGTCTGTGGTATACATCTCTCTCTTTGTATCTGTGTATTTGTGTGTCTGTAGTATACATCTCTCTCTGTGTATCTGTTTGTCTGTAGTATACATCTCTCTCTGTGTATCTCTGTATCTGTGTATTTGTGTGTCTGTAGTATACATCTCTCTCTCTCTCTGTGTATCTGTGTGTCTGTAGTATACATCTCTCTATACTGTGTATCTCTGTATCTGTGCATTTGTGTGTCTCTAATATACATCTCTCTCTCTCTCTCTGTATCTGTGTGACTGTAGTATACATTTCCCTCTCTGTGTATCTGTGTATCTGTGTGTCTGTAGTATACATTTCTCTCTCTGTATATCTGTGTATTTGTGTGTCTGTCGTATAATATCTCTCTCTCTGTGTATATCTCTCTCTGTGTGTATCTGTGTATTTGTGTGTCTGTAGTATACAACTCTCTCTCTCTCTGTGTGTATCTGTGTATTTGTGTGTCTGTAGTATTCATATCTCTCTCTGTGTATCTGTGTATTTGTGTGTCTGTAGTATACATATCTCTGTGTATTTGTGTGTCTGTAGTATACATCTCTCTCTCTCTCTCTGTATCTGTGTATTTATGTGTCTCTAGTATACATATCTCTCTCTGTGTATCTGTAGTATACATATCTCTCTCTGTGTATTTGTGTTTATGTAGTATACATCTCTCTCTCTCTATGTATTTGTGTGTCTGTAGTATACAGCTCTCTCTCTCTCTGTGTATCTGTTTATTTGTGTGTCTGTAGTATACATCTCTCTCTGTTATGTTCTGAATGCGTGTATATGTGTTTTCTCAGTGTGTGTGTGTGTGTATGGGGTTTTATGTGTGCGTGTGTACAGTATCTGTCTTTATGTGTGTTCACAGTGTGTTTGTGTGTGTTTGTGTTGATGTGCATGTGTTCCCTACAGTATATGTGTGTGTTGAGGAAGCCCCCCACAGTCAGGCCTGGCTGAGATTGAGAGGATGGTGGTGGAGAAGAGATGAATCACTAGAAGCTCCACTTCTATCCTCCAGCTAGTTCCTCAGCGTACTGTACCCAGTCACTTCTGCTACACATTCTGCTCGTCCAATCACAGGACTTCTGCACTGCATGGAGTCAGACAGGCACACTGTCAGCCATTTTAACAGCTTAGCCCTGGTGATGGGGAGAGAAATAGGAAACAGGAAAGGAGATTTTCCCTTTGAATTAACTGGAATGACTTCACGGGGATGCACATGTCAGATCAGCAGAAAGATGGAGTGATTGAGGAGGAAGGGAGGGAGTGAGTGATTGAGGAGGAAGGGAGGGAGTGAGTGATTGAGGAGGAAGGGAGGGAGTGAGTGATTGAGGAGGAAGGGAGGGAGTGAGTGATTGAGGAGGAAGGGAGGGAGTGATTGAGGAGGAGATGAGGGAGTGAATGAGGAGGAAGGGAGGGAGTGATTGAGGAGGAAGGGAGGGAGTGAATGAGGAGGAAGGGAGGGAGGGAGTGAGGAGGAAGGGAGGGAGGGAGTGAGGAGGAAGGGAGGGAGGGAGTGAGGAGGAAGGGAGGGAGGGAGGAGGAGGAAGGAAGGGAGTGATTGAGGAGGAAGGGAGGGAGGGATTGAGGAGGAAGGGAGGGAGAGAGTGAGGAGGAAGGGAGGGAGAGAGTGAGGAGGAAGGGAGGGAGGGAGTGAGGAGGAAGGGAGGGAGTGATTGAGGAGGAAGGGAGGGAGGGAGTGAGGAGGAAGGGAGGGAGGGAGTGAGGAGGAAGGGAGGGAGTGATTGAGGAGGAAGGGAGGGAGGGATTGATTGAGGAGGAAGGGAGGGAGGGAGTGATTGAGGAGGAAGGGAGGGAGGGAGTGATTGAGGAGGAGGGGAAGGGAGGGGGGAGGGAGTGATTGAGGAGGAGGGGGGAGGGATTGAGGAGGAAGGGAGGGAGGGATTGAGGAGGAAGGGAGGGAGTGATTGAGGAGGAAGGGGAGGGAGTGATTGATTGAGGAGGAAGGGAGGGAGTGATTGAGGAGGAAGGGAGGGAGTGATTGAGGAGGAAGGGAGGGAGTGATTGAGGAGGAAGGGAGGGAGGGATTGAGGAGGAAGGGAGGGAGGGGGAGGGAGGGGGAGGAGGGAGGGAGGGATTGATTGAGGAGAAGGGAGGGAGTGATTGAGGAGGAAGGGAGGGAGGGATTGATTGAGGAGGAAGGGAGGGAGGGATTGATTGAGGAGGAAGGGAGGGAGTGATTGAGGAGGATGGGAGGGAGGGATTGATTGAGGAGGAAGGGAGGGAGTGATTGAGGAGAAAGGGAGGGAGGGATTGATTGAGGAGGAAGGGAGGGAGTGATTGAGGAGGAAGGGAGGGAGTTGAGGGAGTGATTGAGGAGGAAGGGAGGGAGGGAGGAGGAGTGAGGAGGGAGGGGATTGAGGAGGGAGGAGTGATTGAGGAGGAAGGGATTGATTGTGGAGGAAGGGAGGGAGTGATTGAGGAGGAAGGGAGGGAGTGATTGAGGAGGAAGGGAGGGAGTGATTGAGGAGGAAGGGAGGGAGGGATGAGGAGGAAGGGATTGAGGAGGAAGGGAGGGAGGGATGATTGAGGAGGAAGGGAGGGAGTGATTGAGGAGGAAGGGAGGAGTGATTGAGGAGGAAGGGAGGGAGGGAGGAGGAGGGGAGGGAGGGATTGAGGAGGAAGGGAGGGAGGGATTGAGGAGGAAGGGAGGGAGTGATTGAGGAGGAAAGGAGGGAGTGATTGAGGAGGAAGGGAGGGAGTGATTGAGGAGGAAGGGAGGGAGTGATTGAGGAGGAAGGGAGGGAGTGATTGAGGAGGAAGGGAGTGAGTGATTGAGGAGGAAGGGAGGGAGTGATTGAGGAGGAAGGGAGTGAGTGATTGAGGAGGAAGGGAGGGAGGGATTGAGGAGGAAGGGAGGGAGTGATTGAGGAGGAAGGGAGGGAGTGATTGAGGAGGAAGGAAGGGAGTGATTGAGGAGGAAGGGAGGGGTAATTTTAACAGCCAGTGGATCTTACAGTGGTTGTGGTTATATAGGAGAGCTTGGGGAGGGAATAGGGGATCTCCCATATCCTCCTCCTGACTCTGTTTAATGTACTGGTCTCCCAGCACGCCACTCGTATACTGTACCAACTTTGGTCTGACTGCTGGGAGATTGAGGAATGTCACAGGAGCATGGCTGCTTCTGAAAGCCTTTTTCCTTGGGAAGGTTGGAGGGGAAACGAGATCTAGGGTGAACTGGATGAGGCTAGGGAACGTTTTGCCATGCTCCTGAGAGATTCCCGCTGGGCGGATGGATTGGGAACATACAAGCACTGTTTAACCCCATATCCCACCTAGCCAAGGTGATTATGGATCTGTGTGTGCGCGTGTGCGTGTGTGTGTGTGTGCGTGCGTGCGTGTGAGACATACCTCCCTCTGTCATATGTGAAAGTAAGGAAGCACAGATATAATATTAATGACACGACCTTGAATGGAATAATCACAACCATGTCTGACCATACACAGTCAAATCCGTACTATGAAGCCAATGGAAATCAACAACAACAACAATGAGAAGACGACAACATGATCCAGCTAGGAGAGAAAGCTCCATAACGACAGCATGAAGAAGAAAGGGGAAACAGAACAGCAGGGCAGTCAAGCTGAGTGTCAATATGGTTATCAACTGATCGCCTCTCTCTCTCTCACTGTGGCTGGTGCTCTGATAGGGTAGAGCGAATGGCTTGTGGGTAAAAATTACCCTACACACACACACACACACACACACACAATTCTCATCCAACCTAAATCCAGCGGGCCTATGGGGGGCTGGTCTAAGCCCTTTATCAGGCCCAACAGATGCTGTTGACAGAACAATAAGCAGACCAATATGGCTGGCAGGTCATGAGGAGCAGGACTCACCAGATCACAGCAGAGCAGACACACAGAGAGAGATAGATCACTGACTAGTCAGGTGGCACTGGACACCACTCGGATCATCCATACTGGATCTACTAGTCACCACTCTGGTCATCCATACTGGATCTACTAGTCACCACTCTGGTCATCCATACTGGATCTACTAGTCACCACTCTGGTCATCCATACTGGATCTACTAGTCACCACTCTGGACATCCATACTGGATCTACTAGTCACCACTCTGGTCATCCATACTGGATCTACTAGTCACCACTCTGGTCATCCATACTGGATCTACTAGTCACCACTCTGGTCATCCATACTGGATCTACTAGTCACCACTCTGGTCATCCATACTGGATCTACTAGTCACCACTCTGGACATCCATACTGGATCTACTAGTCACCACTCTGGACATCCATACTGGATCTACTAGTCACCACTCTGGTCATCCATACTGGATCTACTAGTCACCACTCTGGTCATCCATACTGGATCTACTAGTCACCACTCTGGACATCCATACTGGATCTACTAGTCACCACTCTGGTCATCCATACTGGATCTACTAGTCACCACTCTGGTCATCCATACTGGATCTACTAGTTACCACTCTGGTCATCCATACTGGATCTACTAGTCACCACTCTGGATCCATACTGGATCTACTAGTCACCACTCTGTCACCACTCTGGACATCCATACTGGATTTACTAGTCACCACTCTGGACATCCATACTGGATCTACTAGTCACCACTCTGGACATCCATACTGGATCTACTAGTCACCACTCTGGTCATCCATACTGGATCTACTAGTCACCACTCTGGTCATCCATACTGGATCTACTAGTCACCACTCTGGACATCCATACTGGATCTACTAGTCACCACTCTGGACATCCATACTGGATCTACAAGTCACCACTCTGGTCATCCATACTGGATCTACAAGTTACCACTCTGGTCATCCATACTGGATCTACAAGTTACCACTCTGGTCATCCATACTGGATCTACTAGTCACACCTGGACATCCATGGATCTACTAGTCACCACCTGGACATCCATACTGGATCTACTAGTCACCACTCTGGACATCCATACTGGATCTACTAGTCACCACTCTGGACATCCATACTGGATCTACTAGTCACCACTCTGGACATCCATACTGGATCTACTAGTCACCACTCTGGACATCCATACTGGATCTACTAGTCACCACTCTGGTCATCCATACTGGATCTACAAGTTACCACTCTGGTCATCCATACTGGATCTACAAGTTACCACTCTGGTCATCCATACTGGATCTACAAGTTACCACTCTGGTCATCCATACTGGATCTACTAGACACCACTCTGGTCATCCATACTGGATCTACTAGTCACCACTCTGGATCTACTAGTCACCACTCTGGACATCCATACTGGATTTACTAGTCACCACTCTGGACATCCATACTGGATCTACTAGTCACCACTCTGGACATCCATACTGGATCTACTAGTCACCACTCTGGTCATCCATACTGGATCTACTAGTCACCACTCTGGTCATCCATACTGGATCTACTAGTCACCACTCTGGACATCCATACTGGATCTACTAGTCACCACTCTGGACATCCATACTGGATCTACAAGTCACCACTCTGGTCATCCATACTGGATCTACAAGTTACCACTCTGGTCATCCATACTGGATCTACAAGTTACCACTCTGGTCATCCATACTGGATCTACTAGACACCACTCTGGATCTACTAGTCACCACTCTGGATCTACTAGTCACCACTCTGGACATCCATACTGGATCTACTAGTCACCACTCTGGACATCCATACTGGATCTACTAGTCACCACTCTGGACATCCATACTGGATCTACTAGTCACCACTCTGGTCATCCATACTGGATCTATTAGTCACCACTCTGGACATCCATACTGGATCTACTAGTCACCACTCTGGACATCCATACTGGATCTACTAGTCACCACTCTGGAAATCCATACTGGATCTACTAGTCACCACTCTGGACATCCATACTGGATCTACTAGTCACCACTCTGGTCATCCATACTGGATCTACTAGTCACCACTCTGGTCATCCATACTGGATCTACTAGTCACCACTCTGGTCATCCATACTGGATCTACTAGTCACCACTCTGGTCATCCATACTGGATCTACTAGTCACCACTCTGGGCTACGGCTTCACTGCAGTACTCTCACTGTCTGTCTGCAGTATCTCTCATTAAAAGGTTATTTTGATTTGGTGTAAAAACAACAACCTTAACCAGCACAATCACTTGAATCCGCCTCCCCCTTTGTAGCTCTGACTCTACTGACAGCTACTTTATTGGGGGGAAATGTACTTTTTATGCCTGTGATACGTGGTTGTCCCACCTAGCTATCTGAAGATGGATGTTCTAACTGTAAGTCACTCTGGATGAGTGTCTGCTAAATGAAAAGCATAAAACATGTAAATGTGGACTATAAGTACCGTATACAGTATAGTTTCTTCAAGTTTTCTCTTGCAGTGTGTATGGTATACCTTCTATTAGAATTGGGGATGAGAAGGTCTGCTAAATAACTCAAACATAAATGCAAATTAAGTGTTGCTGTTTCTAGGTTGAGCACCAGGATTCTGACAAGCGACATTACTGTAGTGTTTCTGTGGTGCACACACACACACACACACACACACACACACACACACACACACACACACACACACACACACACACACACACACACACACACACACACACACACACACACACACACACACACACACACACACACACACACACACACAGTACCCATTCTATCTAACAGTGATAACAGAAGCCAAAGAGAACAGGACGTGCCTCAACACTGAGTAGAAGTGAGAGAGAAAGAGAAGAGAAAAATGATGATGACGATGGTTATTATGATTGTGACGTTAACCATGGTGATGGCTCTGTGCGTGTGTCACGCCCTGACTGTAGATTGCTTTGTATGTTTCTATTTTTAGTTTGGTCAGGGTGTGATATGGGTGGGTATTCTATGTTGTAGGTCTAGGTTTTCTTTTTCTATGTGTTTGGCCTGGTGTGGTTCTCAATCAGAGGCAGCTGTCTATCGTTGTCTCTGATTGAGAGCCATACTTAGGTAGCCTGTTTTCCCATTTTGAGGTGTGGGGTGATTGTTTTCTGTTTAGTGTTTTTGTTGCACCAGCCAGAACTGTTCATGTAATAAATATGGACACATACCACGCTGCACCTTGGTCCTCTCCTTCCAACAGCCGGTACAGTATGACGATGATAAGATGTGTTTCTCCGCCTCTCTGGAAGCTGTCCCAGTTCTAACTAAATCCCATTAAAAAGGGCTTTCATTTCACTGCACTTCATTAACGACATAAAGAGTGTGGCTCACCCCAGAGAGAGGCAGCAACAGACAGGATTAGGAACGACTAACTCATCTAAACGCTCCGCTCTCAAAACCAACCAGGCTTTTTAGTAAGGAACCCACTTAAACAAGCCATATTGGATTAGCCAAATCCCGCCTCCTTGCGGAATATGATGATGAGGAGGGAGGAAGGTCATTTTGTGTGCTGTACCAATAAGCTTGTTTCATCCAGCTGTATGTGTGTGTATATCTTTGTGTAGGAGTGGTATGTGTATGTATATCTTTGTGTAGGAGTGGTATGTGTATGTATATCTTTGTGTAGGGGTGGTATATGTGTGTGTGTGTATATATATATATATATTATATATACATATATATATATATATATATATATATATATACCACCCCTACACAAAGATATATATATATATACACACACATATACCACCCCTACACAAAGATATATATATATATATATATACACACACATATACCACCCCTACACAAAGATATATATATATATATCTTTGTGTAGGGGTATATGTGTGTGTATGTGTATATATATATATCTTTGTGTAGGGGTGGTATGTGTGTGTGTGTATATATATATATCTTTGTGTAGGGGTGGTATGTGTGTGTGTATATAGATCTTTGTGTAGGGGTGGTATATATGTGTGTGTGTGTGTGTGTGTGTATATAGATCTTTGTGTAGGGGTGGTATATATGTGTGTGTGTGTGTGTGTGTGTGTGTATATAGATCTTTGTGTAGGGGTGGTATATATGTGTGTGTATATAGATCTTTGTGTAGGGGTCTTTTCCTGCCAGGCCTGACTTGTGTGGATCCCAACGAGCAAAAGATGGAGAGAACGAGAGAGAGAGAGAGAAAAAAAAGGGAGAGATGGAGGGAGGAGCGAGGAGAGGGTGAGCGAAACAAGAAGGATGGAGAGGGAGAGAAAATGGAGAGAAGAGGGGAAGAGGTTGAGGAAGAGCGTGCGGCCTCGTGTCTGTGGGTCTGTATGATTCGTTGCGACGGGTCAGAGGCTTTCACGCGCCTTTATGAATGCTTATTTTAAGCGAGCCCGTGCTGCCCTAATCTTTAGCGCTCGCCTGAATGAGAAAGCTGATTAAAACCCAATTATACGCTACAGATTTGGCCTCTAGTAAAGCCTTGGCTGATTGGACACGCTCAGGGTTTGGACTCAGGCCTGGGTGCATGGCATGCCTTGGGTCCCAGTGAACCATGGCTAAGCCCCAAATGGCACCCTATTCCCTATATAGTGCACTAATTCTGACCAGACCCCTATGGGCCCTGTTCAAAAGTAGTGCACTAAATAGGGAATAGGGTGTTATTTGGGATCCAAGCCCATGTGTTTCTGTGGTTGAGGACACAATGTCTTGACGTGCACTGTACTGTGTGAGGAGGTGTGTGTGTGTCTGTGGTGCGCGCGTGTGTGTGTGTGTATATCACTTGTGTTTGCTGTTGTAGGCACGCAAAAAGAAACCAGACAGTGTGTTCAGATTTGCGTTGCGATTGTGTGTTGAAATTCAAATAGAACCGAATAGAACACTTTAATCCACTGAAAGCTTTAGTTACTGTACTAGAGGAAGGAGACAGCTTGGTATAGTAGGACTTGTATCTTCGTCATTATGTCTCTCTTCAATGTCCTCTTATCCACGTCAGACTATGATGCAATTGTATAGGTTTGACAATATTCACCTCCCTATGAAGTAATAAGTCCTACAGTTTGTGGCTGATGTGTTTCTCTGTCCTGACAGACAGTAATGTGTGTGTGTGTGTGTGTGTCAGTCAGTCTCTTCCAGTCAGTAGTTTTTAAAATCTCATATAAATGCACTGGGGAGGTAGAGGAAGACGGAGGCAGGAAGTGGTGGCTGGTGTCACTTTGAATCGGAGGACAGGGTCATTATGACTAGCAATTAATGGAACATCAAACACATGGTTTCCATGTGTTCGATACAGTTTCATTTACTGCATTCCATTCATTAATATGACACCCCTCCCCACTCCCCCTCACCAGCCTCCTGTGGCCAGGGAGACACAACAGGGTTCCATGATGAGTGAATGTGTTTCTTTACTGCTGCGTCCTTCACATCTCACACAGGACATCAGCGCTATTACTGGGCATGTCCACAGCGTCAACCCTAACATCAACTCTAACCATAACACTGGTTCATGTTCATAGACTCCAACTATTTCCACTATCACATCCTTTTCAGTCACAACTCACTGTCATTGGTTTTGCTATTAGCCTTTTCTCCCATCTCCTGGACAAGGTAGTTCTGCCCTCCAGCCCCTGTGCCCTATCAATAAGCGTGAGGTGAGGAGAGGAAAAGAGAGGTGAGGAGAGGAAAAGAGAGGTGAGGAGAGGAAAAGTGAGGTGAGGAGAGGAAAAGAGAGGTGAGGAGGAGAGGAAATGAGAGGTGAGGAGAGGTGAGGAGAAGAGAGGAGAAGAGAGCTAGACTCCTCGTCTTTGTGACAAGGTCAAGGTCACCTCTGCTAGGACGATCGCACCTGGTCACTGTCTATCTGAGCAGCGATCTGTGTGTGTGCATAAGTGTGGTGGCTCAGGAGGCATCCTGACTGGCATCCCCTCCATCCCTCCTCCTTTTCTCTCCATCTTGCCTCACTTTATTATTAGTGGCAGCTACAGGGGCAGTGGAGCAGAAAATTCCCATCGAGAAACAAACCGGCATCTGCATATTACAGCCCTGGTTCACGTCTGCCATGAGTGAATAAATTAATACATGAATAACAATGAAAGTCACCGGCGAGTCGCCTCTAGCTCTCTAAGAGGCCGTTCTCCTCTCTGGAGGAGAAGAAAGTTGTCTTTTAAGTGGAGGAACAGTGAAGCAACGTGGTGGGAGACTGAGCTCAGATCAGTTAGAGTCAAAGTCACCAGATCTTAGCCTGGGTACCAGTCTTTTTAACAAACATTCCACTAGCTTCTTTGGCATATGACACGGGAGGAGGCTACAAGGAGTGGAATGTTAGCTAAAAAGACTAGTATCCAAGCTAACCAGATCTGTATGTGTGTGTGTGACGAGCGTGACCATGTGGTTCAATTAAAAGAGAGTCACAAACAGAGCTGTGTGTGTTCATCCACAGGATCTGCTGACAGAGAAACTGTCATCTTGACTAATTGCCAGTGAGATGAGCTATCTATTTCAGGGTTTGTTTTGTGCTATACATGGCAGTCCCTCTCTATGTCTGTCTGTGAGGCCTAGTCTCCCCATCTCTCTCACTCTCCCTCTCCCTCTCTCAATTCAATTAAATTCAAGGGGCTTTATTGTCATGGGAAACGTGTTAACATTGCCAAAGCAAGTGAGGTAGATAATATACAAAAGTGAAATAAACAATACAAATGAACAGTAAACATTACACATACAGAAGTTTCACATGTGTATATATAAATAATATGACATTTGCAATGTCTTTATTGTTTTGAAACTTCTGTATGGGAGAGAGACTATATAATGTATATACAGTGTTGTAATAATGTACAAATGGTTAAAGTACACAAGGGAAAATAAATAAGCATAAATATGGGTTGCATTTACAATGGTGTTAGTTCTTCACTGGTTGCCCTTTTCTTGTGGCAACAGGTCACAAATCTTGCTGCTGTGATGGCACACTGTGGAATTTCACCCAGTAGATATGGGAGTTATGATAAAAATTGGATTTGTTTTCAAATTCTTTGTGGATCTGTGTAATCTGAGGGAAACATGTCTCTCTAATATGGTCATACATTGGGCAAGAGGTTAGGAAGTGCAGCTCAGTTTCCACCTCATTTTGTGGGCAGTGAGCACAGTCTCTCGCTCTCTCGCTCTCTCTCATACTGTACCTCTGTTCATTCTGGGCTGTCTCAATATGAGTCCCCAGGGAGCAAAACACACACAGGCAACCAGGAATGAGTCAAAGGCACTAGTAAAACCACACGTCAGATGTGACAGATGGTAAGTGTGTGTGAACTTTGGGCTAGTATGAACTTCCAATGGCCATCTATCATGTGTCCATTACTGGGCAGCCCATCTTCACTGGGTAAATGACAGTGTTTATCTATGTGTCTCTCTGGGTAAATGACAGTGTCTGTCTGTCTCTCTCTCTCTCGATCAGTCCTCTTTCTCTTATTCCCCTCTCACCACCTCTCTCCCCTTCCTCTCAATTTGGCTTTTGTGTTCACCATTCTTCATCCATTTGCCTCCCTGTCTTTCCTTTACTCCGCACCCCCCCCCCCCCCCTTTATCACCCTCTATCTCCCTCTCCCACCGCCCAGCACCTCTCTCTTCCACTATCCCTCTATCAGAGATAATAAGCCACTCCGGTGTAATCTGGGTCTTCTTAGGTGACACATTCATCCCACCACACTCATTCTAAAACATATTACCTGAGCTGCTATCTGATCAAGGTACCTGCTCATCATTAACTCTGCTGTGTTGCCTTGGTTAGCAGTTGATGTTACTCTTCAATAACACAAACCCCAAAGCAAATCAGGGGGAGGAAAATAGGTTTATTCGAAGAGGCGGTGTTATGCTGAGAGGTAGATGTTCATTCTCCCCTGTCCTCAGTGAATCTCTCCACAGATCAAAGGGGCAGGATGTAGTTTTATAACCCTGCACTAGCCTGTGGTTGACCAATTAGAATTCCTTGCATTGAAATTGGGCCAATGGCCAAATTAACAAGTATCCTATTTCAGGTTCAATGTATAAACAATTTGGACCAATGAGAGCTTGCCATGTAGCTATGAGTCCCGGAATGAAGTTCCTCCCAGGTCTCTGACCCATTGATATTACTCTATTGACCTCTCGTCCTCTGCGTTGTGTATTATCTTTAAAATATTCTTACACCTTTAATGTTTCTACTCAAACCCACTGTGAATTTCTTATTGTTGTATATTTGATGAATTTGTACATTTCCTCTGTATAGTTTTATTTATTTGTCGTGTTGTCCTGTTCACGGTTACAATGTTATGCCTCTTGGCCAGGTCGTTATTGTACATGAGAATTGGTTCTCAATTGACTTATCTGGTTAAATAAAGGTGAAAACAAATGATGGGGCCTGGAGTAAGGATAATATGCTGCAGGGAGAGAGGGGGAAGTGAGGCTGTGCACTGCCCAGAAACACAGCCTTTCTTTGGGCTTTCTCACCAAGGGCCTGGGGTGGAGGGGGTGGAGGGCTGGACAGCTAATGGACTCCAGTAGTGGGGTGCAACCAAACAGACAAGGCTATTATGATGAATTGACATCCATTACAGACAGACAATGTAACAGGTTGTTACATATAACACAAATATATATCGTTCTATGGTTGAACACTGCAGGTCAGTTTGATAAGCGAGAAAATGCATTAAAAAGGGAACAGAGGAAATGCAGGGATTGATATTCTGTGCCATTTAAGAAAGTGGCAGAATGTTCTATTAATTTGACAGAGCGCTGTGTGACAACAAAACCCTTGGATATGCTTTGGATATTTATACTAGATGAAAACAGATAGTGAGTACAGCCTAGTCTCCACAAGACAAGACCAGACCAGAAATTGGTAAACAACACAGACAGACAAACAGACAGACATAGATAAACAGTAAAGACAGACAGACAGTGGTAAACAGAAAAGACAGACTGTAAAGACAGACAGACAGACAATAAAGACAGGACAGACAGACAGACAGTAAAGACAGACAGACGGTAAAGACAGACAGACAGGGTAAAGACAGACAGACGGTAAAGACAGACAAGACAGACAGACGGTAAAGACAGACAGTAAAGACAGACAGTAAAGACAGACAGTAAAGACAGACAGTAAAGACAGACAGTAAAGACAGACAGTAAAGACAGACAGACAGACAGACTGTCTTTACTGTCTGTCTGTCTGTGTCTGTCTGTCTTCACTGTCTGTCTGTAAAGACAGACAGACAGTAAAGACAGACAGACAGACAGAAAGACAGTAATGACAGACAGACAGTAAAGACAGACAGACTGTCTGTCTGTCTTTACTGTCTGTCTAAAGACAGACAGACATTAAACTTTACTGTCTGTTTGTCTTTACTGTCTGTCTGTCTTTACTGTCTGTCTTTACTAACTGACAGACAGACAGATAAAGACAGTACAGACACTGTCTGTCTGTCTGTCTTTACTGTCTGTCTGTCTGTCTTTACTGTCTGTCTGTCTTTACTGTACTGTGTCTGTCTTTACTGTCTGTCTGACTGTCTGTCTTTACTGTCTGTTTACTGTCTGTTGTCTGTCTGTCTTTACTGTCTGTCTGTTACTGTCTGACTGTCTGTCTGTCTTTACTGTCTGTCTGTATGTCTGTCTTTACTGTCTGTCTGTATGTCTGTCTTTACTGTCTGTCTGTATGTCTGTCTTTACTGTCTGTCTGTCTTTCTGTCTTTACTGTCTGTCTGTCTGTCTGTCTTTACTGTCTGTCTGTCTTTACTCTCTGTCTGTCTTTACTGTCTGTCTGTCTGTCTTTACTGTCTTTACTGTCTGTCTTTACTGTCTGTCTGTCTTTACTGTCTGTCTGTCTTTACTGTCTGTCTTTACTGTCTGTCTGTCACTGACTGTCTTTACTGTCTGTCTGTCTTTACTGTCTGACTGTCTTTACTGTCTGTATGTCTGTCTTTACTGTCTGTATGTCTGTCTTTACTGTCTGTCTTTACTGTCTGTCTGTCTTTACTGTCTGTCTGTCTTTACTGTCTGTCTGTCTTTACTGTCTGTCTGTCTGTCTTTACTGTCTGTCTGTCTTTACTGTCTGTCTGTCTTTACTGTCTGTCTTTACTGTCTGTCTGTCTTTACTGTCTGTCTGTCTTTACTGTCTGTCTGTCTGTCTTTACTGTCTGTCTGTCTGTCTGTCTGTCTGTCTGTCTGTCTTTACTGTCTGTCTGTCTGTCTGTCTGTCTTTACTGTCTGTCTGTCTGTCTTTACTGTCTGTCTGTCTGTCTTTACTGTCTGTCTGTCTGTCTGTCTGTCTTTACTGTCTGTCTGTCTTTACTGTCTGTCTGTCTTTACTGTCTCTGTCTTTACTCTGTCTGTCTTTGTCTGTCTGTCTTTACTGTCTGTCTGTCTTTACTGTCTGTCTTTACTGTCTGTCTTTACTGTCTGTCTGTATGTCTTTACTGTCTGTCTGTCTTTGTCTGTCTTTACTGTCTGTCTTTACTGTCTGTCTGTCTTTACTGTCTGTCTGTCTTTACTGTCTGTCTGTCTGTCTGTCTTTACTGTCTCTTCTGTCTGTCTTTACTGTCTGTCTGTCTTTACTGTCTGTCTGTCTTTACTGTCTGTCTGTCTTTACTGTCTGTCTGTCTTTACTGTCTGTCTGTCTTTACTGTCTTTACTGTCTGTCTTTACTGTCTGTCTTTGTCTGTCTTTACTGTCTGTCTGTCTTTACTGTCTGTCTGTCTTTACTGTCTGTCTGTCTTCTGTCTTTACTGTCTGTCTGTCTTTACTCTCTGTCTTTACTGTCTGTCTGTCTTTACTGTCTGTCTGTCTTTACTGTCTGTCTGTCTGTCTGTCTTTACTGTCTGTACTGTCTGTCTGTCTGTCTTTACTGTCTGTATGTCTGTCTTTACTGTCTGTCTGTCTGTCTGTCTGTCTTTACTGTCTGTCTGTCTTTACTGTCTGTCTGTCTTTACTGTCTGTCTGTCTTTACTGTCTGTCTGTCTTTACTGTCTGTCTGTCTTTACTGTCTGTCTGTCTGTCTTTACTGTCTGTCTGTCTTTACTGTCTGTCTGTCTGTCTTTACTGTCTGTCTGTCTTTACTGTCTGTCTACTGTCTGTCTGTCTGTCTTTACTGTCTGTCTGTCTGTCTTTACTGTCTGTCTGTCTTGTCTGTCTGTCTGTCTTTACTGTCTTTACTGTCTGTCTGTCTTTACTGTCTCTGTCTTTACTGTCTGTCTGTCTTTACTGTCTGTCTGTCTTTACTCTCTGTCTGTCTGTATGTCTGTCTTTACTGTCTTCTACTGTCTGTCTGTCTTTACTGTCTGTCTGTCTGTCTACTGTCTGTCTGTCTTTACTGTCTGTCTGTTTTACTGTCTGTCTTTACTGTCTGTATGTCTGTCTGTCTGTCTTTACTGTCTGTCTTTACTGTCTGTCTTTACTGTCTGTCTGTCTTTATGTCTTCTTTACTGTCTGTCTGTCTGTCTTTACTGTACTGTCTTTACTGTCTGTCTGTCTGTCTGTCTGTCTTTACTGTCTGTCTGTCTGTTTTACTGTCTGTCTGTCTTTACTGTCTGTTGTCTGTCTGTCTGTCTGTCTTTACTGTCTGTATGTCTGTCTTTACTGTCTGTCTTTACTGTCTGTTGTCTTTACTGTCTGTCTGTCTGTCTTTTTACTGTCTGTCTGTCTTTACTGTCTGTACTGTCTGTCTTTACTGTCTTTACTGTCTGTCTGTCTTTACTGTCTGTATGTCTGTCTGTCTTTACTGTCTGTCTGTCTGTCTGTCTTTACTGTCTGTCTGTCTGTCTGTCTGTCTTTACTCTGTCTGTCTTTACTGTCTCTGTCTGTCTTTACTGTCTTTACTGTCTGTCTGTATGTCTGTCTTTACTGTCTGTCTGTATGTCTGTCTGTCTGTCTTTACTGTCTGTCTTTACTGTCTGTCTTTACTGTCTGTCTGTCTTTACTGTCTGTCTGTCTGTCTGTCTTTACTGTCTGTCTGTATGTCTGTCTTTACTGTCTGTACTGTCTGTCTGTCTGTCTTTACTGTCTGTCTTTCTTTTACTGTCTGTTTTACTGTCTGTCTGTATGTCTGTCTTTACTGTCTGTCTGTCTGTCTTTACTGTCTGTCTGTCTTTACTGTCTGTCTGTCTTTACTGTCTGTCTTTACTGTCTGTCTGTCTGTCTGTCTTTACTGTCTGTCTGTCTTTCTGTCTGTCTGTCTTTACTGTCTGTCTGTCTTTACTGTCTGTCTGTCTTTACTGTCTGTCTGTCTTTACTGTCTGTCTGTCTGTCTTTACTGTCTGTATGTCTGTCTTTACTGTCTGTCTGTCTGTCTTTACTGTCTGTCTGTCTGTCTGTCTACTGTCTGTCTGTCTGTCTACTGTCTGTCTGTCTGTCTGTTTACTGTCTGTCTGTCTGTCTGTCTTTACTGTCTGTCTGTCTTTACTGTCTGTCTGTCTTTACTGTCTGTCTGTCTGTCTTTACTGTCTGTCTGTCTGTCTTTGTCTGTCTGTCTTTACTGTCTGTATGTCTGTCTTTACTGTCTGTCTGTCTGTCTTTACTGTCTGTCTTTACTGTCTGTCTGTCTTTACTCTCTGTCTGTCTTTACTCTCTGTCTGTCTTTACTGTCTGTCTGTCTTTACTGTCTGTCTGTCTTTACTGTCTGTCTGTCTTTACTGTCTGTCTGTCTTTACTGTCTGTCTGTCTTTACTGTGTCTGTCTGTCTGTCTGTCTGTCTTTACTGTCTGTCTGTCTGTCTTTACTGTCTGTCTGTCTGTCTTTACTGTCTGTCTGTCTGTCTTTACTGTCTGTCTGTCTTTACTGTCTGTCTGTCTGTCTTTACTGTCTGTCTGTCTGTTACTGTCTGTCTGTCTTTACTGTCTGTCTGTCTGTCTTTACTGTCTGTCTTTGTCTGTCTGTCTTTTCTGTCTGTCTTTACTGTCTGTCAGTCTGTCTGTCCTGTCTGTCTGTCTTTACTGTCTGTCTGTCTTTACTGTCTGTCTGTCTTTACTGTCTGTCTTTACTGTCTGTCTGTCTTTACTGTCTGTCTGTCTTTACTGTCTGTCTGTCTGTCTTTACTGTCTGTCTTTACTGTCTGTTTTACTGTCTGTCTGTCTGTCTTTACTGTCTGTCTGTACTGTCTTTACTGTCTGTACTGTCTGTCTGTCTGTCTGTCTTTACTGTCTGTCTGTCTTTACTGTCTGTCTGTACTGTCTGTCTTTACTGTCTGTCTTTACTGTCTGTCTGTCTGTCTTTACTGTCTGTCTTTACTGTCTGTCTTTACTGTCTGTCTTTACTGTCTGTCTTTACTGTCTGTCTGTCTGTCTTTACTGTCTGTCTGTCTTTACTGTCTGTCTGTCTGTCTTTACTGTCTGTCTGTCTTTACTGTCTGTCTTTGTCTGTCTTTACTGTCTGTCTTTACTGTCTGACTGTCTTTACTGTCTGTCTGTCTTTACTGTCTGTCTTTACTGTCTGTCTTTACTGTCTGTCTTTACTGTCTGTCTGTCTTTACTGTCTGTCTGTCTGTCTGTCTGTCTTTACTGTCTGTCTGTCTGTCTGTCTGTCTGTCTGTTACTGTCTTTCTTTACTGTCTTCTTTCTGTCTGTCTGTCTGTCTGTCTGTCTGTCTGTCTTTACTGTCTCTGTCTGTCTGTCTTTACTGTCTGTCTGTCTTTACTGTCTGTCTTTACTGTTACTGTCTGTCTGTCTTTACTGTCTGTCTTTACTGTCTGTCTGTCTTTACTGTCTGTCTGTCTTTACTGTCTTTACTGTCTGTCTGTCTTTACTGACTGTCTTTACTGTCTGTCTTTACTGTCTGTATGTCTGTCTTTACTGTCTGTATGTCTGTCTTTACTGTCTGTCTGTCTTTACTGTCTGTCTGTCTTTACTGTCTGTCTGTCTGTCTTTACTGTCTGTCTTTACTGTCTGTCTGTCTTTACTGTCTGTCTGTCTGTCTTTACTGTCTGTCTTTACTGTCTGTCTGTCTTTACTGTCTGTCTGTCTTTACTGTCTGACTGTGTCTTTACTGTCTGACTGTGTCTTTACTGTCTGACTGTCTGTCTTTACTGTCTGACTGTCTGTCTTTTCTGTCTGACTGTCTGTCTTTACTGTCTTGTCTGTCTTGTCTGTCTGTCTTGTCTGTCTTTACTGTCTGTCTGTCTTTACTGTCTGACTGTGTCTTTACTGTCTGACTGTCTGTCTATACTGTCTTGTCTGTCTTTCTTTACTGTCTTGTCTGTCTGTCTTTACTGTCTGTCTGTCTTTACTGTCTGTCTTTACTGTCAGTGACTGACAGACAGTAAACTGACAGTCAGACAGTCTGTCTTTACTCTCTGTCTGTCTTTACTGTCTGTCTGTCTGTCTTTACTGTCTGACTGTGTCTGTCGTCTCTACTGTCTTGTCTGTCTGTCTTCCTTCTCTTCTCTCTACGGTCTCTCTGCTCCAGACTTTTCCCACTCCACTGGGCCCTGCATGCCGATCCAGAACACAACCTTTTCCCAGAGTCTAAACCGGTGGGACACGAAGGACCAAACCCCAGGGCGAGGGGGGCAGAGACCGAGTGCACGGCTCATCGACTACACAGCCAAAGTGTTTGCATATGCTATGATGAGACAGGAAAGGTTTCTGTATTAGATATTATATTAGAGATACTCATTCACTGGAGTCTTCTACAGATGACAGATTGACAGACACTTCAGATGGACCAATCAGGGACGGACTTGCCACGTGGTGATACCCAGGGCTTAAGGTGTGCCTCGACGCTGATGCAAACAACATGACACACACACACACACACGTCCAAAGGCACAGTGAGCGAGGAAAGTCATTTCCCTCCACAGGGAATAAATAAAATGGGAAAATGGCGAAGTGGCACAAAAATAAAACGCAGATGCGCAAATGCATTCATGTAGAAAATCCCAGCCTTTAATCCAATCCCTCACGCTTTATTAAAACAGAGTGAGAGAGAGAAAGAGAAAGACAGACAGGGACCATGAAGAGACACACACTGACTCACATATCACAACAACAAGCTTTATCCTAGGCCGTGGAGATAGGAGATCAGAACCATGAAAGAGGTAGAAGCAGTCTCTCTCTCTGTTTCACACACACACACACACACACACCCCCCCCCACACACACACACCACAATAGCATGTTTTCTCAAAGTTCGAAGATATGAAAAGATATGCCAAGCAGAAAATTACAAATAGCAACTCAGACACAGACACAGCCTTTACTGTGGTCTGAGCAGCCACACCCTCTAGTGACATCAGGTCAAATCAGACCAAGCCACACCCGCTAGTGGCATATCAAATCAGAAAACCCTCTAGTGACATCAGGCCAAATCAGCCAAGCCACACCCTCTAGTGAAAATTACAAGATCAAGCAGACCACACCCTCAGTGACATCAGGTCAAATCAGACCAGCCACACCCTCTGACACCAGCCTTTACATCAGTGGTCTAGTGACATCAGACAAAGCCACACCTTCTAGTGACATCAGGTAAATCAGACCAAGCCACACCCGCTGACATCAGGTCAAATCCAAGCCACACCCTCTAGTAACATCAGGTCAAATCCACAAGCCACACCCTCTAGTGACATCAGTGGACATCATCAGGTCAAATCAGACCAAGCCACACCCTCTAGTGACATCAGGTCAAATCAGACCAAGCATCAGGTCAAATCACCCTCTAGTGACATCAGGTCAAACAAATCAGACCAAGCCACACCCTCTAGTGACATCAGGTCAAATCAGACCAAGCCACACCCTCTAGTAACATCAGGTCAAATCAGACCAAGCCACACCCTCTAGTGACATCAGACAAAGCCACACCTTCTAGTGACATCAGGTCAAATCAGACCAAGCCACACCCGCTAGTGACATCAGGTCAAATGAGACCAAGCCACACCCTCTAGTGACATCAGGTCAAATCAGACCAAGCCACACCCTCTAGTGACATCAGGTCAAATCAGACCAAGCCACACCCTCTAGTGACATCAGGTCAAATCAGACCAAGCCACACCCTCTAGTGACATCAGACCAAGCCACACCTTCTAGTGACATCAGGTCAAATCAGACATCTAGTGACATCAGGTAAAATCAGACCAAGCCACACCCTCTAGTGACACCAGGTCAAATCAGACCAAGCCACACCCTCTAGTGACATCAGACCAAGCCACACCTTCTCGTGACATCAGGTCAAATCAGACCAAGCCACACCCTCTAGTGACATCAGACAAAGCCACATCTTCTAGTGACATCAGGTCAAATCTTCACCCTCTAGTGACATCAGGTCAAATCAGACCAAGCCACACCTAGTGACATCAGGTCAAATCAGACCAAGCCACACCCTGTGACATCAGGTCAAATCAGGTCACACCCTCTAGTGACATCAGGTCAAATCAAGCCACACCCTCTAGTGACATCAGGTCAAATCAGACCAAGCCACACCCTCTAGTGACATCAGGTCAAATCAGACCAAGCCACACCCTCTAGTGGCATCAGGTCAAATCAGACCAAGCCACACCCTCTAGTAACATCAGGTCAAATCAGACCAAGCCACACCCACTAGTGGCATCAGGTCAAATCAGACCAAGAGAGACCATGGTGGCTGGTACTTTATGGGGCAGTGGTGAACAGTAGGTCTGGGAAATGCCAAGGACCCTCGATACGTATTGCAATTCGATGTTCCAAACATATTGCTCACTATATATCTGCTGCAGAGAGACAAGAGAGAGCCAACGTAAAACTAGTTTTGGAGATAAAAGTGGTCAAAACATGTTTGCTCACCATTTAAAACATTGAAAAGGAATATGGAGAACAAGCTTCAGGATGAGAAACACCAGAGTTTACAACATTACATATTAAAAGAATTCTATGGTTTTCAACTTGACCATAGATGCAGTAAATGGAAAGCAGACGCTGCATTGATCAGATTGGGCACGTTCAACAAATCTGTTCCAACAAAGTGGATATTCGTCAAACCCGTCATGATTTATATATCGTAACAGACCCACAGTGTGGTTACTTAAGTCCGATTTGGATATATTTGGCGGTTTTTGTTGCATACCATGTAGAAGTTGTCCCTGTTTAGGTTTAGAAGAAGTGACTGTTTTAATGCTAACTCCCGTTCGTGTAAGCTGGTTAGCATACCTAGCATACAGAAACCATTGATGGTAGTCAGTCGTTTTTTGACTAATGCAGTTGACTGGGAACAATGACATGAACATGTGTTGGGGTTGACATTCAAACAAGCATTATACTCCGATGTATACCTCTACATGGTGTGAAAAGCACATTTAAACAAAAGCCTAAATTATAGTAATTTAGAAGGCACTCTTTCACTCTTACCCCCCCCCCCCCTGTATTGGTCCCCCGTGGGAATCGAACCCATATCCCTGGCGTTGCAAGCGTCATGATTGGTTGAGTTCGATTTACCATCTTACCGCATCTATATCGCAATTTCACCTTTTTATTTAACTAGGCAAGTCAGTTAAGAACAAATTCTTATTTTCAATGGTGATGTCATAAAGGAGGGTGGGGTGACATGCTAGTTATCTTCAACCTAGGTGACATGTTGGATGCCCCCTGTGACATCATAGACACCTACGGCACAACAGTCCAATCAAACATTCTGAACCCCACAACTCGCCTATCACTGTAGAGAGTAGTTGCCTTTTGAATTTGCTCAGCCTGTTTACTTGAGATATGGCTTTGTACTCTATCAGCATTCACTTGTTGGTGCATGTAATCTTGGCATTACAACATCTGGACGGCACGGTTTTTCGGGACGCCCTGATGACCCCCATCGACATTAGGCAGTGGGCCAGCACGCCTCACATTGACCTGAAAACCAGCACCATCAACCTCCATCAACAACCCTGGACCAAACAGAACACCAGCACCATCAACCTCCATCAACAACCCTGGACCAAACAGAACACCAGCACCATCAACCTCCATCAACAACCCTGGACCAAACAGAACACCAGCACCATCAACCTCCATCAACAACCATGGACCAAACAGAACACCAGCACCATCAACCTCCATCAACAACCCTGGACCAAACAGAACACCAGCGAGACCACAGGACACAGTTTGCACAAGTGCACCGGAGAGGCTTGTGTTATGGTCAGCTTGGAACCACCTGCGACCCGGGTAGCTACAAACAACACTAAACGACTCAGTGGTCTTGTCATTAGAGTGTCCGCCCTGAGATTGGAAGGTCGGGTGGTTTATCCACGGTCGAGTCATACCAAAGACTCTGAAAATGGGACCCGATGCCTCTCAGCTTGGCACATATTAAGGAGATGGATTGGGGGTAAGGCCCTGCGACAGACTTGTGTCCTATCCAGGGCGGATACATCAAGCTGCCTCATGCTACAGAAACAGGAGATGGGCTCCTGCCCTGTGGGCCTTTGTGGCTCGGACAAGGCCACCACCACCCATACCAGAAACAGTATTGACCAGAAATACAGAGACGTTAGTGCTTTGCACCAGACAACCAGTGGTTCTACGGCCAGCCTCAGAACGCCTCGCACCCGAGTAGCTGAGCTCAGGAGTAGGGAGAGAGCGGGAGCGAGTGAGCTTGTGTGGAAGAAGATGGTGGACGTGATTAATGGGGCAGAAGAGAGGAGGATAGAGGCTGCAGGCTGCATGTTTCTGGCTCTTGGCTGCTGGTTGTATGGCTTGGGCCTGCTGAACACCTTAAGTGTCCGAGGACTACTGCAGGTAATGTGATGTGAAGGAACGATTAGGAGTATGAGGGGGGGGGTCTGAGAAAGGCTTTAGGAACAACATTAGACTAGGTCCAAATAGTGACATTTACCCATCATAGTTAAATATACTGCTGACATTTTACTTACTGTACATGTCACTATAAACACCACAATACATTTTACCCTGGAGCACAAATTAAAATATGTATTTGTTTTCCTAATGAGACAACGTTTATTTTCTTTCCATAGATAATGGTTGCATTAGAGCTCCGTGGAGATGAACACAAGGAGAGAGGAGCTGAGAGGGAGACAGATGGCTATAAAGATGCTCACACAGCTCCCGTGTGGGTGACCCCCCGTGGTTCAACTAAGAAGAGAGCCCGCCGCCGCCGCCGGTCCAACAAGGGGAAACACTGAATAACGTGCCCATACAGGAATAACGTGCCCATACAGGAATAACGTGCCCATACAGGAATAACGTGCCCATACAGGACATTGTTCGTCTGCATATCATATTTTCTAATAAATAATACTTGTTTTTGCATCATATGTTTCTCAGTTGTTATTTTGTAGTAGGAGTAGTTTGAAGAGGTTTGGAAATGACCACAAAAGGACCACGGAACGTAAAAAGTATAGTAGCCATTTAGAATATGTAAAGCAAAATAACACAGAAAGAAATAACACATTTCAAGTGATTTAGAAGACACAGTAGGGGCTTATACTTGCTTATAACAACTAACAATACATTATTCCTGAACGCGCTAAGTAAAGTTGTATCATCATATACAGCTGAAACTGAAATGAAAGCCTTTCTCGATTCACTGTGGTTGCCCATCACCATGTGTTGGGGTTTAGAGAGAGAGAGAGAGAGAGAGAGGTTGTGTGTGTGTAAGAGAGAGAGAACAGAGAGAGAGAGAGAGAGAGAGAAGAAAAGCCTGGACCCTCTGTCAGTTCAGTGAAGCAGAGAGGAAGGGTAACACAAGCTGACATGGAGAGGATTCTTTGGGAGGCACACACACACAC
>NC_088226.1:15313064-15318064 GCF_036934945.1 Oncorhynchus masou masou | reverse complement strand
AGGCAATCTCAAGGGAGGTCTGGCCCCACTGCTGCCCCCTACAGGGTTGGAGTAGAAACACACTGCACCATCATGCCTACAGCAGCCTGCCAGCAGCCAATCAGGGCCAAATAATCTGTGGCCATGGCAAGCGTTGCCGTGCTCTCCGTTGCTATGTAATTATGTGCTGTTTGTATGAGATTTCTGCACCTGAAGTGGGTCAGACTAGTTTTCATGTGTATATGTGTGTGCGTGTGCGTGTGCGAGAGAGAGAGAATTCAAGAGTGAGTGATGAGTGTTTGGGAGCAGATTCTCCAGGTTGGTGAGTGGGTTTTCGAGCTGCGTAGGAGGGTTACAAGTAAAGAGAGAGTGGGAGACAGAAAGGACTCACCTCTGAACATGTAGCCAGTTTCACTATATATTCAAATCTACGGGGAAAACCTGCACCTCTACTGCAGCCACTGCTGTAGCTATACCCCTGAGCGAGCAGGGACCAGAACAATCTAATCTAAACCAGCAATTAATCACTCAGCCAATTAATGACTTAACTCAGCTTTGTTCTCCTCCCTCTGTGTCCAGCCTCAGGCTAGGGAAGACTATACAGCGCCATGCACACTTCTACACTATACACACTTCCATACACACTTCTACACTATACACACTTCTACACTATACACACTTCCATACACACTTCTACACTATACACACTTCCATACACACTTCTACACTATACACACTTCCATACACACTTCTACACTATACACACTTCCATACACAGCTATACAGGTTGAGCCAGTTTAGGAAAATAATCCTGCAGCAACAGGAAATGTGAATTATTATGTGGATTATTATGAATCAACATTTTTGTAGGGTTTTATTTATTATTATTTTGAAAAGAAACTCATGTCTGAAATTTCAATGTGGGAATTACAAACCTGAAATACAATTCCTGCATTGCAGGACAGTTCTCCTGCAACAGGGCGATCAAATTAAGATCCTACATCTGTAGCAGCTCTCCATGTTCACATGTCATACTCATTATCACAGCGTCCTCTTAGAAATGTACTGAATGTACTGAACGTATGATGTAACAGGTACAACAGAGTACCGATGCACCTTACGAGGTTATATAATGCAGCTTGTCATTGGGGGGTAGAACTCATATTCACACTTTGTCAAAAGTGTGCACACTATCAGTTCTCTCCTCGGCTGGTAAGGGAGTACAGAGGTGAGCCTCCTCAGAGTGTTATAGTGGAGTAGGGTACTGTACACTCTTAGAAAAAAAGTTTTCGATCTTGAATCAAAAATGGTTCTTCGGCTGTGGGTTCTCAAAGGAGAACCCTTCAAAGAACCTATTTTGGTTCCAGGTAGAACCCTTTTGGGTTCCATGTAGAACCCCTTTCCACAAGGGGTTATACATTGAACCCAAAAAAGTTCTACCTGGAACCACAAAGGGTTCTACCTGGAACTGAAAAGAGTTACCCTATGGGGACAGCAACAGAACCAGAGCCCTTTTCCCCGAACAGTGTAGGGGTAGAGTAGGGTACAGCTGCAGAATAGTGCGGAAAGTGGGTGGGATGTCCTACCTGTGTTGCCGTGCTGGATCTTCCCGTTGCTCATCTGTTTGAGTCTCTTCTGGTGAGACTTGCCGTTGTAGTGTATCTGGGCCTGGGCTGGGGAGTTGAGCTGGATGTTACACACGTCACACACTGTGTAACTGCGCTGCTTCCTCTCCCTCTTGGGCCTGCTGTGGTCAGACGAGGGCAGGGCGCCCCCAACTGGTCCTGGCTGCTCCCCCAGGACTACGCCCTCCTCCTGGAGGTCACAGCACACCTCGCTGTCCGCAGTCAACCCCATCCCCACTCCTAACCCGCTCCGGTCCTCCTCCATCTCTAACACTGAGGGTGGGCTGAACGGACGCTTCCTTCCTGGGAGAGGAGAGAAGGATCTGTTATTTATGGTGCCGTTAACCTTCTCTTTTGACAGGTAACTTGACGGGGAACACATTCCCATTCACTGCAATGTCATGGTGAAGAGTTGCAGGGAAGAGGAGAGTGAAGAGGGCAGTGAAGAGGGCAGAGATGAGAGAGAACAGAAATGTGGAAAGAGAGGAGAGGAGAAAGAGTAGGGATAGAGATGAGACACACCAGAAAGGATGAGAGAGAACAGAAATGGAGAAAGAAGGAGAAAGAGAAGGGATCGAGATGAGACACACCAGAAAAGATGAGAGAGAAGGTGCCGAGAACAGACCAGTGGGGGTAAGAGGTCAGAGGTGAAGGATCAGGGCCAGTCCCAGGCTTATGTCCAGCGCCAGTGGATTAGAGAGGCAGTGCTCTGTGAGTCTGAGGTGCCCAGTGTCACAGTGCTATAACGGTGTGTTAGAGCACAGATGTGTGCTGGGAACAATGGAGCCATCCCGATATGATTCTCCCCTGCCCTCTGTGTCTCTGCACAAAGCCCCCCTGTTAAAGCCAATGGCCCATAAAAGACAGGGGCGCAATAAGAACTCTGATTCAGATGGTTCGGTGTAGGTGGGTGAGGCATCTGATCCTAGGCCTGCCTGAAGTAAAGCCCTGGCTGTCAGTACCCACACACCCTCGCAGAGACATACATTGAGTGTACAAAACATGAAGAACACCTGCTCTTTCCATGACATAGACTTGACCAGGTGAATCCAGGTGAAAGCTATGGTCCCTTATTGTTAAATCCACTTCAAAATCAGTGTAGATGAAGGAGAGACAGGTTAAAGAAGGATTTTTAAGCCTTGAGACAGTTGAGACATTGTGTATGTGTGCGTGTGTGTGTGCCATTCAGAGGTGAATGAGGATTACAAAATATTTAAGTGCCTTTGAACGGGGTATGGTAGTAGGTGACAGGCGCACCGGTTTGAGTGTGTCAAGGACTGCAATGCTGCTGGGTTTTTCATGCTCAACAGTTTCCCGTGTGTATCAAGAACGGCACAACGCTTAACGGACATCCAGCCAACTTCACAGAACAATAGGAAGCATTGGAGTCAATATGGGGCAGTATCCCTGTTGAACCCTTTCAACACCTTGTAGAGTCCATGCCATGAATTAAGAGTCCATGCCGAATTGAGGCTGTTCTGAGGGCAAAAGGGTGGTGTTCTTAATGTTTTGTCTACTCAATGTACATCCCCACACACAGACACTGTACACACAGACACCCATACACACCCACATGAACACTCACTACCTATGGACCACCCAATCCCCTACTAATCATAGATTGTATAACAACATAGGAGGCCGTGCAGTTCAGCACGGCACCACTGGGGGGAGACAGAGTGCTACTCTCTGATTATCTGAGGAGCATGCTGTGCGGTCTATCAGTCAAGCTGCTTCACTCAGAGTGACTACACGCCTGCTTGCTGTGCTAGCCTGCTATAACAAAGGCTCTAACAGTAGGTCTGTCTGTAGTCTGTCTGACTCTGTATCACTGTCTGTCCACTCTGTGCTAAGGAACGAGATAGGAGCAAATAAGGTCAAAGAAATGGTTGAATCAACATCATTTCGAAGTAATTTCAACCCCAAAATGCAATGTGATGTCGTTGAATCAAGGTAGAAAACTGACCGGATTTGCAAAAAGTAATCAACGTAAGGGAATTTTGTATTTTTTTCCACAATTATTTTACCTTTTAACCTAAATCCAATGGCAGGGAAAAAATGTTGTTTGATTACATGTTGAATTCACGTCACTTGACAACTCAACCAAATGTAAATCAAAACTAGACGTTGAACTGACTGTGCCCAGTGGGACACTTTTTTGCATGGTTTTTATGTAATCCGTTCCCTGTTGAAAATAGCAGGTGCAAACTTAGCACAGGTCGTAAGTATTGGTACATCAGGCCTTGTATGAGTTAAGTCTGAGGCATTTGTAAGACCAGTGCACTGTACCAATCGTTACAGAAACACAACACAAACTGTCCTATGAAAGGGGTGAGAACCCTTCTGGCTCTAGTGAATAATTATATCAGAAAAACAGAACAGAAAAAGGAATTTCCCAGACAGATAAATGCTATGTGATTTAGAAAGGCTGCCTGAACACATCTCAACACTTATGGTGCACGTGGGGGGGGGGGATCCGCACAGAGAGAGAAAAGACCTGTGTTTGTTGATTCCCTTCCCTCCCACTCTCTCCTGCCATAAATACATGAAAAGGCAGCTCTTATAGAATCCCTTCGATGGATTGAGACGTCAACATGTGAAAAGCCCCCTGAAAGCCTCTTGCCTACGCCTAGATGTATTTCTGTACTGGATACCCACAAACCACTCACACACACACCCAATCCTTGGAGACACACACACTTAAACCTCTAAAACACACACACTTCCCCTTCCCCCGCTCTCACACACACACACACACACACACACACACACACACACACACACACACACACACACACACACACACACACACACACACACAATTAGAGGAGGTATGAAAGCTGCTATTCACATTGCCAGTCTGGGAGCACTCAAAGACTCCATCAGATGTTTTCTCAAAAAGCTTTGAGTGTTGCCCATTCGAGGCAGCCAATAAAGGGTCCTTATACCACACGACCCAACCACCCCCTGCCAAACTACCAAGCATCCCTCACTCCATTGAAAAAAATGACTTAAAAAGCTATACATTATTCATTCATAAACACAGGGTACAGTACAGTCTTTCCCACACCATCTACTCCTGCTAACATGACCATGCAAGAAGAATAGGAGCAGAAAGACAAGTGGGTGATGCCTGAACACTGAACACCTCCAACAGCTGAATGTTAGAGGGCAGCTCTAACACAATCTGTGGCCCCTGAAAATAACCTACTGGGTGGTGGCCCTCAAGGACCAAATACATTTGTTTCAGTGTGAGGTATTAGGCGGGAGAGGCCTGAAGATGTTCTTACTGCAGCCCTATGCAGTGTGTGAGGCTGTAGCGCCTGCTGTGTAGAGAGGGATGAATGCTGGCTGAGGGGCAGTGTGTGAGGCTGTAGCGCCTGCTGTGTAGAGAGG
>NC_088226.1:15185564-15308064 GCF_036934945.1 Oncorhynchus masou masou | reverse complement strand
ACATCTACTAACCATGTGTATGTGACCAATACGATTTGATTTGATTTGATTTGATTTGAAACACCCGGCTCAAACAGAGAGTGTTGGATAGCTATGGCTATGGCTATGGCTATCCAACACTGGAACTCTTCCAAGTCAAGGTAACCTTTTGGTTATATTAATTCATTGCCACCGGGCCATCCGGTGTAACTGCTAAACTGCTTTCTGCTGACTGTACACTGTACTGAATGATTGTAGCAGGTTTACTAAAGTGTTAGTTGTAGTAGCTATGTTGACTATGACGTGACAACGATGTAGCCTGTGTGCAGTTAGCGGTCATGATATGAAGGTTTGGCTTGGTCACAGACAGCTGATGTGTTGTGCACCAAAGTCCACACGCTAAGGGAAAATGTGAGAGGGGGCGAGAGCGTAGATAGTTGTGAGAAGGAATTATATATTCAATGAGCTGTTTGTATGTGGCTGCTATGAAAGTGAACTGTGTTTACGTGTGATCAGGGGTGTATTCATTACGCTGATTCTTTTTAATTGGAAGCAAACAGAACAAAATAGGGGTAAACATCGGAATTTGTTCAATCGAAACTCTTGTTTGCAACTGTTGGACTAATGATTACACTCTAAATCAGCTAGATACAGGCAAGAGTGTGCAAGGCGGTATTGAATGTGCCACACTCTGTCACCTTGATTACTCAATATTCTCTCAACCTGTGCACCAACGCTGTAAACATTCATTCGTAGGCTACACTCTTCGAAAAAAAGGTGCTATCTAGAACCCTTTTTGGTTCACAAAGGGCTCTACATTTAATCCAAAAGACTTTTCCTTGGAACCAAAATGGGTTCTACCTAGAACCAAGAAGGGTTCTCCTATGTGGACAGCCAACAAACTCTATTTTTCTAAGAGTGTACGTTGTAGCAACCTCCTGATGGGTACAGGGAAAATGATAGCATCATGTAGTAGCCTAAACCTTTGGATGTTACATTGCGCTGGGTGAATGGGAATATGAATGACAGTCCTCCAATATGCTGTAACAGAAATAAGGCCATGGTCATAAAACAACAATCATCCTCCCTCGTCTTAAACGTCATCGACAGCCACCGCAGTCCTCCTATAGGTCTTCCCACCAGCCTCCTCCGGTGTGTTTGTATATGTGTGCTTGTGCACATGCCGTGTTTGTATGAGAGAGCGAGAGACATTAGATGGCCACCTATGGCAGCAGATTGACCAAGGCTGCATTTTCTGAGCTAAACTGACTGAGACGCTCCTCCAACAACAACACATGAAACCTCACATAATTCTGCCCCCCCCCCCAAAAAAAATATCTCAACCAGTGGCATATGGGCTTTTTAGGTGAGCGCTGATGCCGCCCTGTGATAAGCAGTGCCCACTTTGTCAAAGGCAGGGGCGCAAAATATTTATCTTGTCCATTCCCAGCACGGCTCTCCAGGGTGCTGTTGGAGAGATGCATCGCTGCGGCGCTCCACCAACGTTCCCTCCAAAAATTATCTAACATAAATCATGCAACAGATACGGCTTGTGGTTGAAGAAGCAAACACTATAGCCTGGCTGGAGATAAAATGTACGACAATGTAATAATGAGAGACTTTTTTACATCATGCCGGTTTCTCCGATCAAATAGCCAAACCTCAACGGCGCCAAATCAAATAAAAAAATGCTCTGACACATTAACAAAACAACATGTCCTAAAACCAGGACAGGTCAAAGTAAAAGGGACAATATGTAATGGACTGTAACAGTTTTCTTGTGGTGAGGGAGAGGCGGACCAAAACGCAGCGTGGTGGTTATTCATGGTTCTTTAATATAGACACTATACATGAATAAACTAACAAAACAAGAAATGTGAAAAAAACAAAAACAGCCCTATCTGGTGCAAACACAGAGACAAGAACAATCACCCACAAAACCCAACACCAAACAGGCTACCTAAGTATGGTTCCCAATCAGAGACAATGACTAACACCTGCCTCTGATTGAGAACCATATCAGGCCAAACATAGAAATAGACAAACTAGACATGTAACATAGAATGCCCACTCAGATCACACCCTAACCAAACAAAACATAGAAACATACAAAGCAAACTATGGTCAGGGTGTGACAGTACCCCCCCCCCCAAGGTGCGGACTCCGGCCTCAAAACCTGAACATATTGGGGAGGGTCTGGGTGGGCATCTGTCCGCGGTGGTGGCTCTGGTGCTGGACGTGGCCCCCACTTCACCATAGTCTTAGTCCACATTGTCCGCTTCCGTGGCCTCCTAACCACGGCGACCCTTCTAAATGACCCCACTGGACTGAGGGGCAGCTCGGGACAGAGGGGCGGAAGCTCTGGACAGAGGGGCGGAAGCTCTGGACAGAGGGGCGGAAGCTCTGGACAGAGGGGCGGAAGCTCTGAACAGTGGGGCGGAATCTCTGGACAGAGGGGAGGGGGCTCTGGGCTGAGGGGCTCTGGCGCCTCTGGGCTGAGGGGCTCTGGCGCCTCTGGGCTGAGGGGCTCTGGCGCCTCTGGGCTGAGGGGCTCTGGCGCCTCTGGGCTGAGGGGCTCTGGCGGCTCCGGGCTGACTGGCGGCACTGGCGGCTCCTGGCTGACTGGCGGCACCTGACTGACTGGCGGCACCTGGCGGCCCGTGGCTGACTGGCGGCACCGGCGGCCCCTGGCTGACTGGCGGCACCGGCGGCCCCTGGCTGACTGGCGGCACCGGCGGCCCCTGGCTGACTGGCGGCTCCTTGCAGACTGGCGGCACTGGCGGCTCCTTGCAGACTGGCGGCACTGGCGGCGCTGGGCAGACTGGCGGCACTGGCGGCGCTGGGCAGACGGGTAGCTCTGATGGCGCTGGGCAGACGGGTAGCTCTGATGGCGCTGGGCAGACGGGTAGCTCTGATGGCGCTGGGCAGACGGGTAGCTCTGACGGCGCTGGGCAGACGGGAAGCTCCGGCAACGCTGGAGAGGAAGGCTCTGGCAGCGCTAGACTGAGTAGCTCTGGCGCCTCTGGAATGAGGGGCTCTAGCACCTCTGGACTGAGGGGCGGGGGCTCTGGCAGCGCCGAACAGGCAGGAGACTCCGGCAGCGCTAGAGAGGAGGAAGGCTCTAGCAGCGCTGGACTGAGGAGCTCTGGCGCCTCTGGAATGAGGGGCGGGAGCTCTGGCTGCGCTGGAGAGGAGGAAGGCTCCGGCAGCACTGGACAGGCGGGAGCACCTGTAGGGATGAGACGGAGAGACAGCCTGGTGCGGGGGGCTGCCACCGGAGGGCTGGTGCGTGGAGGTGGTACCGGATAGACCGGACCGTGCAGGCGCACTGGAGCTATTGAGCACCGAGCCTGCCCAACCTTACCCGGTTGAATGCTCCCGGTCGCCCTGCCAGTGCGGCGAGGTGGAATAGCCCGCACTGGGCTATGCAGGCAAACCGGGGACACCGTGCGCAAGGCTGGTACCATGTAAGTTGGCCCAAGGAGACGCACTGGGGACCAGATGCATAGAGCCGGCTTCATGGCACTTGGCTCGATGCTCACTCTAGCCCGGCCGATACGCGGAGCTGGTATGTACCGCACCGGGCTATGCACTCGCACTGGGGACACCGTGCGCTCCACCTCATAACACGGTATCTGCCCGGTCTCTCTCGCCCCCCGGTAAGCACAGGAAGTTGGCGCAGGTCTCCTACCTGGCTTTGCCACACTTCCTGTGTGCCCCTCCCAAGACATTTCTGGGGCTGACTCTCGGGCTTCCATCCACGCCGCCGTGCTGCCTCCTCATACCAGCGCCACTCCGCATTCTTCGCCTCCAGCTCTTCTTTGGGGCGGCAATATTCTCCTGGCTGTGCCCAGGGTCCTTTTCCATCTAACTCATCCTCCCATGTCCATTCCTCCTCGCGCTGCTCCTGCTTCTCCTGCTGCACCTTGGGACGGCGACACTCCCCTGGTTTTGCCCAGGGTCCTCTCCCATCAAGGATTTCTTCCCAAGTCCAGAAATCTTTATCGCGCTGCTCCTGCTGCTGCCCGTTACCACGCCGCTTGGTCCTGTTGTGGTGGGTTTTCTTGAGGTGAAGGAGAGGCGGACCAAAACACAGCGTGGTGATTATTCATGGTTCTTTAATATAGACACTATACATGAATAAACTAACAAAACAAGAAATGTGAAAAAACCAAAACAGCCCTATCTGGTGCAAACACAGAGACAGGAACAATCACCCACAAAACCCAACACCAAACAGGCTACCTAAATATGGTTCCCAATCAGAGACAATGACTAACACCTGCCTCTGATTGAGAACCATATCAGGCCAAACATAGAAATAGACAAACTAGACATGTAACATAGAATGCCCACTCAGATCACACCCTAACCAAACAAAACATAGAAACATACAAAGCAAACTATGGTCAGGGTGTGACATGGACAATCAGGCTACTCACAACTGCTGTCCAGGAGTTTCATCCCGTGGGCTAAATTGTCAAGATCAGTGGTTTCAAGTTTGTATGTGTCATGTTTTTACAAGCTGATCATAGCGAAAAAGAAAAGACTTCTGCATTTCAAGCTGTGTAAACACATGGGCTCAGGTTAACTCCTCCTGATGAAGTTGGGAAGCTGATATTCAGAGCTTAAAACCCAAATTGATTAGTCACGGGAAGCAGGACTAATAAAGCCAATGCAACAGCCTGTTTTACAAATAGTGGGCCTACCACATGGATGGGCATTCATAAAATTCCTTTGTGGGTCGACATGGTAGGTTACACCCCAGTAAGCACGAACCAACACCGACATCTTTTGGATGTCTTTTTTTGGCCCTGTCTGGATTGAAGGTATTTTTTTTGGTACAGTCCGGACCGGCCTTAATTTCCACGTCCACAGACCAAATTTGAACCAATCATAAACGTCTATTCAACTTTCATTCAGAACCCGAAAATGTACCTGATTTCAACGTCCGGAAAAAGACGTATTTTAGATGTCTTTTCAATGCCATTTTGTCTCACCTATGGCGGCAGAACGGCCAGGACCGGCCCCGGAGAGAGATCATGTGTAATAAACAGTGTATGACAGCATATGTGTACACAGGCTACATGTTCTGCATACAGTATGTGTATAGCAGTGTATCGATGTATTAGCATAGTGAAGGAGAAGAGAGAGACACGTTGACCTGGTTGAGACAGCTGAGACTAACGACCCCAAAAACAACCTCAACGCCCACACAGCACTCAGCAGACAGGAGTTAGGGGGAGTTAATAGGGAAAGGCCGTTGTAAATCATGCAGCGCCATGTGTCACGATCACAGATTTTAGAGAAACAATAAATGTCGGTACATGCAAGTGTCTTATATCGGCTGAAAGCTTAAATTCTTGTTAATATAACTGCATTGTCCAATTTACAGGTGCTTTTACTGCAAAAAAAAACATGAAGTGTTGTTTTGTTAGATAAAATCCTTTTCAGATCCTAAAAAGGTTTATATGGTATGCGCAATCTATTTTGTATTTCCACTCGTTCAATTTGCAAAGAAAGGAGTCTGTGAAAATGTAACCCTACACGCTGTTTCAACCAGTCAAATCACATTCATATTTCTTCCTCAGAGATCCTAGAACGTAACCAGATTTCACTATATCATTAGGAGTGTAGTATATCTTATAGGACACCAAATTTGGTCAGAGAGCGACGCCTTCATGGCACGTCAATGACACGGGCGGTCTTCACTTGATTGACTGTAACTTTGTCAAATACGCATCAATCGGGGGCAAACAAAGCTAGCTAGATAGCCAATGAGCTGGGCTTTATGGGAGTATGGAAACCACATATCTGTCGCAAAATGTTGCTGCTAACCTTGTGCGACAGCAAGCCTTTCCCTTTGGACAAAAATGACAATAATATGGAGAGTTATGAAGGTATGAAAAGTGGGTGTTTTGCAAATGTTGAACTTACAAAGTGGCTACTAATACTGGAAAAGCTAAATCAAAGTCCAAGTATACAGATTTGACGATATTCTTGCAGAGAAATGCAATGTAGGGGCCTTCCGGGTGGCGCAGTGGTCTAGGGCACTGCATCATAGTGCTAGCTGTGCCACCAGAGACTCTGGGTTCGCGCCCAGGCTCTGTCGCAGCCAGCCGTGACTGGGAAGTCCATGGGGCGACGCACAATTGGCCCAGCGTCGTCTGGGTTAGGGAGGGTTTGGCCGGTAGGGATATCCTTGTCTCATTGTGCACTAGCGACTCCTGTGGTGGGCACAGTACACGCCCCAGGTCGCCTGGTGCACAGTGTTTCCTCCGACACATTGGTGCAGCTGGCTTCCGAGTTGGATGCGCGCTGTGTAAAGAAGCAGTGCGGCTTAGTTAGGTTGTGTTTCGGAGGATGCATGGCTTTCGACCTTTGTCTCTCCCAAGCCCGTATGGGAGTTGTAGCGATGAGACAAGATAGTAACTACTAACAATTAGGAAATGTACAGTGAGGGAAAAAAGTATTTGATCCCTTGCTGATTTTGTTCGTTTGCCCACTGACAACAAAATGATCAGTCTATAATTTTAACGGTAGGTTTATTTGAACAGTGATGAGAGAGAAAAACAAAAATCAAAAAATGCCAAAAATGTTAAAATTTACATTTACATGCATTTAAGTCATTTTGAATGTTATAAATTGATTTGCATTTCAATGAAGATAATAAGTATTTGACCCACTCTCAATCAGAAAGATTTCTGGCTCCCATGTGTCTTTTATACAGGTAACGAGCTGAGATTAGGAGCACACTCTTAAAGGGTGTCCACGCACCAGCGACTCCTGTGGCGGGGCAGTGCGCGCTAACCACGGTCGCCAGGTGCATGGTGTTTCCTCCGACACATTGGTGCGGCTGGCTTCCGGGTTGGATGCGCGCTGTGTTAAGAAGCAGTGCGGCTTGGTTGGGTGGTGTTTCGGAGGACGCATGGCTTTCGACCTTCGTCTCTCCCGAACGATGTCATTTTAGACAAAAATTAAGATGCAATTTCATGGAGAATCATCTAAATATTCCCTGTCTGTGAACAGTTGTCATGCCCTGACCTTACTTATCTCTGTTTTCTTTATTATTTTGGTTAGGTCAGGGTGGGTATGTTAGTTTTTGTCCTGTCTAGGTTTTTTTGTATATCTACTGGTTTTGTAAGTCTAGGGATATGTATGTCTATGGTGGCCTGAATTGGTTCCCAATCAGAGGCAGCTGTTTATCATTGTCTCTGATTGGGGACCATATTTAGGTAGCCATTTCCGTAAGGTATTTGTGGGTTCTTATTCTATGTTTAGTTAGCCTGTCTGCACATCTCATATTATTTGCACATTTGTTAGTTTGTTCAGTGTTCTTTCTTAATTAAAGAACAATGTATGCATATCCTACTACGCCTTGGTCTCCTCCATAAACAGCCGTGACAACAGTAAGCATCACATATGTGAATATTGTGTACAAGTATACAGATGTTGTTCCAGGCTCATGTTGTTTTCCTTCCTGCTATATTCTGTGGTTGACTGTTTTGACCCAGCCAGACCAAAATCTTTGCCAAACCCGGCCTGTCTTCTGGAAGGCTTGTCCTCTCCTCTCCCTGCGGGCCAAGGCCCTGGTCAAGCTAAAGTTAGCCCAGCAGTTGAGACAGAATTCCCCACATTCCCTCCCCACCACAGGCTCACCCAGCTGGGGGCCGAGACAACCAGCCACCACTACCACTGCTGGGAGGGGTTCCACACTACAGCAAAATATACACATAGGAAAACACACAGATATTCAGAAACGGCCACAAACAGATGTGCACTAATCCACTCCACACATGAACATGCACACCCGCACACACACACACACACATGCAAACACACTAACACTAGAGGTCTGGTGGTATCCAGATGTTCATACTGTCATACCATTTCTGTACCATACTGTGGTATTAGGGGGGGACACACAAAACAATTTAGACAGAAGGGATCTTGAACCAGGAGGGGATTGAATATCTCTGCTGTAACCAGAATCCTGACATCTGGTCACTTAGCCAACAAGTTAGCAAACCAAATGCATAGCTGGAGCTCTGCGCTGGATATAATTTACTTGACACGCCTTAGATGTGTGCCCCCCCCCAAAAAAAACAATTGTATTGAAAATCATACCATCAGTATTTCAAAATACCCAGGAACACGGTGTAAATCACCCAAGCCTCTCACACACACACACACACACACACACACACACACACACACACACACACACACACACACACACACACACACACACACACACACACACACACCCCTCCTTTCGATCTCCCCATTAGCAATCCTAAAGGTTAGACACTGGAGATGCTACAACGATGACTCCGAGGCTCATCTAGGAGGTGTTTATTGGATGTCCTGGTTATAGCTGCTCCCCTCTGGCCTCCTCCTAAACACCATCTGTCTGGGGTAACATAAGACAAAGTCCTTACCATCACACAACAGCCCCTGTGACAACTATATCAGCATGAATCATGTTCTTCTGCCTCTAACTAGACAGGCTGGCTGCAAGCCTTAATTAACCTCAGCAGTGGGACACACATGAGCAATGGAAGATCTTTGTCAGGATTTGCCACTTTGGATTTGAAATGATGCAATGACTATAATGTTAAAGTGCAGACTGTCAGCTTTAATTTGAGGGTATTTTCATCCATATCGGGTGAACCGTGTAGAAATTACAGCCCATTTTGTAAATGTTCCCACCATTTTAGGAGACCAAAAGTATTGGGACAAATTCACATATGTGTAATAAGGTAGTCAAAAGTTTAGTATTTGGTCCCATATTCCAAGCACGCAATGACTACATTAAACTTGTTCGATGTATTTGCTGTTTGTTTTGGTTGTTTCAGATTATTTTGTGCCCAATAGAAATGAATGGTAAACAATGTATTGTCATTTTGAGACACTTTGTCTGTAAATAAGAATAGAAGATGTTTCTCAACACTTCTACATTAATGTGGATGTTACCATGGTTACTGATATTCCCGAATGAATCTTGAATATTGACGAGTGAGAAAGTTAGACGCACAAATATCAACAACCCCCCCCCCGAAAATGCTAACCTCCCCTGTTATTGTAATGTGAGAGGTTAGCATGTCTTGGGGGTATGATATTTGTGCATGTTACTTTCTCACTCATCATTATTCATATTATATACTGTATCATTTCAAATACAAAGTTCTGGAGTACAGTGCCAGAACAACAACAAAAGTCCCTATACTTTTGGATGTCACTATAGGTTGGTGAGGTGTGTTCTGTCACACACATTATGTGACACAGCTAGAGGATTGCTACGTGTGTTGGGAACATAGCAGAAGGGGTCTGGCTCGGGTGGCGTGACTGTGGAAGTGCAGAGAGAGAGAGAAGGAAGGATTGCCTAAGGACAGAACAGAGGAAGGAGCTGGGGTTGGGCACAGGTGCATCTCTATTTTCTGACAACGAAACTTCTCACACACACACACACACACACACACACTGTTATTTTGTGTTATCCTAATGAAACAAACCTCACCGTGAGATGGCAACGGTCGCCAGGGACACCGCGGGCCACCTCATCTAGTCCAGCCCAGCTGGTAACATCCAGCGGGACAGAGGAGAGGAGAGAGGAGAAGAGCAGACATCCCCTCACACAGCCGGTTATAGTGGATATGCACCATGTCTAATGGAGGAATCCAGAGGGCTTTGGTTACACACTATATAGACCCAGAGAATTCACAGTGGCCTGAACACACACAGTCAACACAGTTGGGATAGAGATGGAGAGATAATGATCCAGCCATCAACCATCTGATAGACCCTCTTCTCTCAAAGTACCACGCAACACAGCCATTGGTCCCAGTACATTACATCACAGTGGCCTTATTAGTCAGCCCTTCTGTTCTCTTATTATAGGTCTCTTAGTGTTTCCAGGCAGGTGCACTTCAGAGTCCAGTCACTCCACACGTCTCAGTCTGGGTGCTAATGGTCGTGGTGGTGCTGATGGTCGTGCTGATGGTGCAGATCAGGGGGAGCTAGCTAGAGGAGAGGGATGGAGCTCCAGGCCTCATAGGTCATCGGCTAGACGTGTCCCCTTGCAGAGAGCTCTCATCACGGCTGCGTCATAAACACCATGCATCAAAGGCACCAGCGCTGTCACCAACTGGCCAGCACATGCAGTACTCTACTACTACTAGAGGTCAGAGAGCAGTGGAAAGATCATACATAGAGCCCCCCCCTCTCTCCCTCTCATTCTCCCTCCCCGTCTCTCCCACTCTCGTTCTCACTTTCCCTATATCTCTCCCCTACCCCTCCTGTCTCTGCCTTTCTCTCCACAGGTCCACAGTCCAAACCATATCTTCTTTCCTCTGATTATGCTCTACAGAAATGGATGTCGACACTAAAGGCATCCATTCCCTGGAGATGGTCAATAGACCCATGGTGACACTTGTAGTAATCCCCTTCAGTATATAGATAGTAATGGACATCCAAGCAGACTCAGATGGTGAGGTGGGAATTCAACTGTTTCAACGATTCTCTGATGTCATAGTTTGCCGTCAGGAAGACAAGACAGAGAACCGTCTGGAAACATTATGAGATCTAAACATGTACAGGAGTAGAACGCAGATAGAAACGGACAATCATAAACAATGGTAAGAAGTTTCTCAATTCAATTCAATTCAAGGGGCTTTATTGGCATGGGTAACATGTGTTAACATTGCCAAAGCAAGTAAGGTAGATAATATATAAAGTGAAATAAACAATAAAAATTAAGAGTAGATATCACATAGCATAGATATGTCTCTCACATAGCATAGATATGGGTTGTATTTACAATGGTGAGTGTTCTTCACTGGTTGCCCTTTTCTCGTGGCAACAGGTCACAAATCTTGCTGCTCTGATGGCACACTGTGGAATTTCACCCAGTAGATAACAAATTACTTTGTGGATAGAGTGTCTTCTGGTCATACATTTTTGCAGGAATTTTGTTAATGTTGAAAACAAATTAAAAATTTTCTTTAGGAATGTTAAATTTAAAAAATTAAACAGCATTTTTCAGGCCAGTTAGTTCATACAAGCAACACGCACAACCACCAAAACAGGCAGGTAAATTCAGAGCATTTAAGACAACCCAAGCCAAGGACAAATCACCTTAAATCTACAGTTTTATATAGAGCCATAGCTGAATGGAACTCTTTACCAATCCATATTTCTCAGGCAAAAAGTAAATCCACCTTCATGGAAAAATAAAAGAACATTTAACGCGATAGACCATATGACTGGACAGGAAATAGAAAGAACATCTAATGTGATAGACCATAAGACTGGACAGGAAATAGAAAGAACATCTAATGTGATAGACCATATGACTGGACAGGAAATAGAAAGAACATCTAATGAAATAGACCATATGACTGGACAGGAAATAGAAAGAACATCTAATGAGAGACCATATGACCGGACAGGAAATAGACCATATGACTGGACAGGAAATAGACCATATAACTGGACAGGAAATAGACCACATGACTGGACAGGAAATAGAAAGAACATCTAATGAAATAGACCATATGACTGGACAGGAAATAGAAATAACATCTAATGAGATAGACCATATGACTGGGACAATAGAAATAATGACCATATGACTGGACAGGAAATAGAAATAACATCTAATGAGAGACCATATGACTGGACAGGAAATAGAAAGAACATCTAATGAGATAGACCATATGACTGGACAGGAAATAGAAAGAACATCATATATGACTGGACAGGAAATAGAAATAACATCTAATGAGAGACCATATGACTGGACAGGAAATAGAAGACCATATGACTGAACATCTAATGATAGACCATATGACCATATGACTGGACTGGAGGAAATAGAAAGAACATCTAATGAGATAGACCATATGACTGGACAGGAAATAGAAAGAACATCTAATGAGATAGACCATATGACTGGACAGAAAGAAAGAACATCTAATGAGAGACCATATGACTGGACAGGAAATAGAAATAACACCTAATGAGAGACCATATGACTGGACAGGAAATAGAAAGAACATCTAATGAGATAGACCATATGACTGGACAGGAAATAGACCATATGACTGGACAGGAAATAGAAATAACATCTAATGAGAGACCATATGACTGGACAGGAAATAGAAAGAACATCTAATGAGATAGACCATATGACTGGACAGGAAATAGAAAGAACCATATGACTGGACTGGAGGAAATAGAAAGAACATCTAATGAGAGACCATATGACTGGACAGGAAATAGAAAGAACATCTAATGAGAGACCATATGACTGGACAGGAAATAGAAAGAACATCTAATGAGATAGACCATATGACTGGACAGGAAATAGAAAGAACATCTAATGAGATAGACCATATGACTGGACAGGAAATAGAAATAACATCAATGAGATAGACCATATGACTGGACAGGAAATAGAAAGAACATCTAATGAGAGACCATATGACTGGACAGGAAATAATGAGAGACATCTAATGAGATAGACCATATGACTGGACAGGAAATAGAAAGAACATCTAATGAGATAGACCATATGACTGGACAGGAAATAGAAATAACATCTAATGAGAGACCATATGACCATATGACTGGAAAGAACATCAGGAAATAGAAAGAACTCTAATGAGAGACCATATGACTGGACAGGAAATAGAAAGAACATCTAATGAGATAGACCATATGACTGGACAGGAAATAGACCATATGACTGGACAGGAAATAGAAAGAACATCTAATGAGATAGACCATATGACTGGACAGGAAATAGAAATAACATCAATATGACTGGACAGGAAATAGAAAGAACATCTAATGAGATAGACCATATGACTGGACAGGAAATAGAAAGAACATCTAATGAGATAGACCATATGATTGGACAGGAAATAGAAAGAACATCTAATGAGATAGACCATATGACTGGACAGGAAATAGAAAGAACATCTAATGAGATAGACCATATGACTGGACAGGAAATAGAAAGAACCATATGACTGGACAGGAAATAGAAAGAACATCTAATGAGAGACCATATGACTGGACAGGAAATAGAAAGAACATCTAATGAGATAAATATGACTGGACAGGAAATAGAAAGAACCTAATGAGATAACCATATGAAATCTAATGAGAGACATATGACTGGACAGGAAATAGAAAGAACATATGACTGGACAGGAAATAAAAACATCTACATCTAATGAGATAGACCATATGACTGGACAGGAAATAGAAAGAACATCTAATGAGATAGACCATATGACTGGACAGGAAATAGACCATATGACTGGACAGGAAATAGAAAGAACATCTAATGAGATAGACCATATGACTGGACAGGAAATAGAAAGAACATCTAATGAGAAAGACCATATGACTGGACAGGAAATAGAAAGAACATCTAATGAGAGACCATATGACTGGACAGGAAATAGAAAGAACATCTAATGAGATAGACCATATGACTGGACAGGAAATAGAAAGAACATCTAATGAGAGACCATATGACTGGACAGGAAATAGAAAGAACATCTAATGAGATAGACCATATGACTGGACAGGAAATAGAAAGAACATCTAATGAGAGACCATATGACTGGACAGGAAATAGAAAGAACATCTAATGAGAGACCATATGACTGGACAGGAAATAGAAAGAACATCTAATGAGATAGACCATATGACTGGACAGGAAATAGGAAATAGAAAGAACATCTAATGAAAGATAGACCATATGACTGGACAGGAAATAGAAAGAACATCTAATGAGAGACCATATGACTGGACAGGAAATAGAAAGAACATCTAATGATGAGAGACCATATGACTGGACAGGAAATAGAAAGAACATCTAATGAGATAGACCATATGACTGGACAGGAAATAGAAAGAACATCTAATGAGAGACCATATGACTGGACAGGAAATAGAAAGAACATCTAATGAGAGACCATATGACTGGACAGGAAATAGAAAGAACATCTAATTAGAGACCATATGACTGGACAGGAAATAGAAAGAACATCTAATGAGAGACCATATGACTGGACAGGAAATAGAAAGAACATCTAATTAGAGACCATATGACTGGACAAGAAATAGAAAGAACATCTAATGAGATAGACCATATGACTGGACAGGAAATAGAAAGAACATCTAATGAGATAGACCTTATGACTGGACAGGAAATAGAAAGAACTTCTAATGAGAGACTAATGAGATAGACCATATGACTGGAAAGAACAGGAAACCATAGAAAGAACATCTAATGAGAGACCATATGACTGGACAGGAAATAGAAAGAACATCTAATGAGAGACCATATGACTGGACAGGAAATAGAAAGAACATCTAATTAGAGACCATATGACTGGACAGGAAGATATGAAAGAACATCTAATGCAATAGACCATATGACTGGACAGGAAATAGAAAGAACATCTAATGAGACAGACCATATGATGGGACAGGAAATAGAAAGAACATCTAATGAGATAGACCATATGACTGGACAGGAAATAGAAAGAACATCTAATGAGAGACCATATGACTGGACAGGAAATAGAAAGAACTTCTAATGAGAGACCATATGACTGGACAGGAAATAGAAAGAACATCTAATGAGAGACCATATGACTGGACAGGAAATAGAAAGAACATCTAATGAGAGACCATATGACTGGACAGGAAATAGAAAGAACATCTAATGAGAGACCATATGACTGGACAGGAAATAGAAAGAACATCTAATGGAACCATATGACTGGACAGGAAATAGAAAGAACATCTAATGAGAGACCATATGACTGGACAGGAAATAGAAAGAACATCTAATGAGATAGACCATATGACTGGACAGGAAATAGAAAGAACATCTAATGAGACAGACCATATGATGGGACAGGAAATAGAAAGAACATCTAATGAGATAGACCTTATGACTGGACAGGAAATAGAAAGAACTTCTAATGAGATAGACCATATGACTGGACAGGAAATAGAAAGAACATCTAATTAGAGACCATATGACTGGACAGGAAATAGAAAGAACATCTAATGAGAGACCATATGACTGGACAGGAAATAGAAAGAACATCTAATTAGAGACCATATGACTGGACAGGAAATAGAAAGAACATCTAATGCGATAGACCATATGACTGGACAGGAAATAGAAAGAACTTCTAATGAGACAGACCATATGATGGGACAGGAAATAGAAAGAACATCTAATGAGATAGACCATATGACTGGACAGGAAATAATGAAAGAACTTCTAATGAGAGACCATATGACTGGACAGGAAATAGAAAGAACATCTAATTAGAGACCATATGACTGGACAGGAAATAGAAAGAACATCTAATGAGAGACCATATGACTGGACAGGAAATAGAAAGAACATCTAATTAGAGACCATATGACTGGACAGGAAATAGAAAGAACATCTAATGAGATAGACCATATGACTGGACAGGAAATAGAAATAACATCTAATGAGAGACCATATGACTGGACAGGAAATAGAAAGAACATCTAATGAGAGACCATATGACTGGACAGGAAATAGAAAGAACATCTAATGAGATAGACCATATGACTGGACAGGAAATAGAAAGAACTTCTAATGAAAGAGACAGACCATATGATGGGACAGGAAATAGAAAGAACATCTAATGAGATAGACCATTATGACTGGACAGGAAATAGAAAGAACTTCTAATGAGAGACCATATGACTGGACAGGAAATAGAAAGAACATCTAATTAGAGACCATATGACTGAAAGACAGGAAATAGACAGGAAATAGAAAGAACATCTAATGAGAGACCATATGACTGGACAGGAAATAGAAAGAACATCTAATTAGAGACCATATGACTGGACAGGAAATAGAAAGAACATCTAATGAGATAGACCATATATGACTGGACAGGAAATAGAAAGAACTTCTAATGCGACAGACCATATGATGGGACAGGAAATAGAAAGAACATCTAATGAGATAGACCATATGACTGGACAGGAAATAGAAAGAACTTCTAATGAGAGACCATATGACTGGACAGGAAATAGAAAGAACATCTAATTAGAGACCATATGACTGGACATGAAATAGAAAGAACATCTAATCAGAGACCATATGACTGGACAGGAAATAGAAAGAACATCTAATGAGATAGACCATATGACTGGACAGGAAATAGACCATATGACTGGACAAATAGAAATAACATCTAATGAGAGACCATATGACTGGACAGGAAATAGAAATCTAATGAACATCTGGAATGAGAGACCATATGACTGGACAGGAAATAGAAAGAACATCTAATTAGAGACCATATGACTGGACAGGAAATAGACCATATGACTGGACAGGAAATAGACCATATGACTGGACAGGAAATAGAAAGAACATCTAATGAGAGACCATATGACTGGACAGGAAATAGAAAGAACATCTAATGAGAAAGACCATATGACTGGACAGGAAATAGAAAACATCAACTGAATATTAAGTGTTTTCTGTCAGGTATTTTAATTGTCTGTATTGTCTACTTGTTGAATGTTTGTAAAGTCTTAATTTGTAATCGTTTGTAATGTCTTGTTAATCGGTGTTGGACCCCAGGAAGATTAGCTAACGTTACGGCGTTAGCTAATGGAGATCCTAATAAAAATTAACAAATTCTCTATGACTCTCTCTCTCTCCCTCCCTCTGAGAGATGCTCAATAATGTCAGCATATAATTTACAACTTTTCATATAAAATAATCTCTCTGTCTCTCTCTCTCACGTGTGTGTGTGCCAAATGTAATCAGGGCTTGTAATAGCTGTAGCGTGGATGTGATTGCATTATCCCAGGCCCTAGCTGCTTCGCTGCTCTTTAACATCATTATCTCAGTGGGAGGGAATTCATTCCACTCAGGGAGGTGAGATGGGAGCATCACATGCAGTTAAGCACCATGACAAACTACCTGCTCCATTTGATCAAACTTAACCACTGTAATTCACTCAAGTCTGCTCCCAGTGTGTTTACGAGAGGACGTGCACGCTGATAGTGCACACACACACACACACACACGCACGCGTGGGGAATCAGTCTCGGAGGAGAAGTGAGGGATTGCACGCAGGCTGAATGCAGAGAGACAAAGTGCTTAATTGCGTCCCTTAAAGTGCTGTATCAGCGCGCGTGTGTGTGTGTGTGTGTCTGTGTGTGTGTACAAGCGCCACATGTCTGTGTGAGCGTGCCGTGCTTGTTTTGAGGAGTGTGCCCCGGGCCATGCCAGCAGCCCTTTGACCATGGGATCAGCTGTGGTGTTGGCATGCAGCAGGCCCTCCCTCCTCATCTTCTGTGCCAGAACGTCTCCCCTGCAACCCCCCCACCCCCTCCCCCTCCCCCTGCCCAGCGTGGATGGGGGTGGGGGTGGGAACAATCCTAACCCCCCATGCCAGCGTGGATGGGGGAGGCGGGGGGTGGGAACAATCCTGGGAAAGATAAAAGGATTATCTGATTAGGGCCCTGAATTAGGAACATCGAGGGATAGCTGTATTTGTGGGAGAAGAGAGCGGGAGAGATGGGAAGCCACATGACGAACAGACAAAGGGCAGAGGGATAGAGATAGATAGATGGTGCGAGGGGGAATGGGAGAAGAGAGCGGGAGAAAGAGATTGAGAGAAATGAGATTGGAGAAAAAGATAAATGGTGAGAGCAACAGAGAGATGCGAGGGTGTGGTAAATGAGAAAGTCATCGAGGGATAGAGATAAAGATAGGTGGTGCGAGAGGGGAATGGGAGAAGAGAGCGGGAGAGATGGGAGGGTGTGGTAAAGGAGAAAGTCATCGAGGGATAGAGATAAAGATAGATGGTGCGAGAGGGGAATGGGAGAAGAGAGCGGGAGAGATGGGAGGGTGTGGTAAAGGAGAAAGTCATCGAGGGATAGAGATAAAGATAGATGGTGCGAGAGGGGAATGGGAGAAAGAAGATGGTGCGAGAGTCATCGGGAGGGAATGGGAGAAGAGAGATGGGAGGGTGTGGTAAAGGAGAAAGTCATCGAGGGATAGAGATAAAGATAGATGGTGCGAGAGGGGGATGGGAGAAGAGAGCGGGAGAGATGGGCTTATAATGGACATGGCAGAATATACAGTATGGACGTCAACCCTCAAATCCCCACTGAGTTCATTTCAACTGGCTCCATAAACACATTAACACTGGCACCATATATCACAGCCACCGACTCTCTCTCACCGCCACTGACCCTGTACCAGCGGTGTTAGATCACATATTCCCCCGACACTAACTCTCACCATGCTTGTTATATCCCATAGACACCCTTACAGTGAGTCCTATCACCCAGCCGTATGTCAAACACATGTCAAATATAGAGGGGTTGAATCCAGACCGGCTAATCACCTATGGCAGCTACTGGAAACCCAAGCGGACTAAAGGCGAAAGCTATCTCTTCCCAACACTAATGAGCAGAGGCCCTCTCGGGTTTATCTCGTCCCCCTGCACTTTAACCTTTCACTTTTTATATGTATGATGGTTTTTTTTATGTGCTAAATAAATGAACTAAATGTACAGCTGTAGGATCGTAATTTGAGCCAGTTTGTTAAAGCATGGAAATAATCCTGCAGCAATAGGAAATATACATTTTAATGTGGATTATTATTAATCTAATCAAATCAAATCAAAATCAAATCAAAGATGTTAATGCGAGTGTAGCGAAATGCTTGTGCTTCTAGTTCCGACAATGCAGTAATAACCAACAATTAATCTAACTAACAATTCCAAAACTAATATCTTATACACAGTGTAAGGGGATAAAGAATATGTACATAAAGATATGATGGTGATGGTGATGGTGCAGAGCAGCATAGGCAAGATACAGTAGATGGTATTGAGTACAGTATATACATATGAGATGAGTATGTAAACAAAGTGGCATAGTTAAAGTGGCTAGTGATACATGTATTACATAAGGATGCAGTAGATGATAGAGTACAGTATATACGTATACATCTGAGATGAATAATGTAGGGTATGTAAACATTATATTAGGTAGCATTTTTTAAAGTGGCTAGTGATATATTTTACATCATTTCCCATCAATTCCCATTATTAAAGTGGCTGGAGTTGAGTCAGTGTCAGTGTGTTGGCAGCAGCCACTCAATGTTAGTGGTGGCTGTTTAACAGTCTGATGGCCTTGAGATAGAAGCTGTTTTTCAGTCTCTCGGTCCCAGCTTTGATGCACCTGTACTGACCTCGCCTTCTGGATGATAGCGGGGTGAACAGGCAGTGGCTCGGGTGGACATTTTTGTAGGGGTTGATGAGGTAAAATCAAGTCAAAGTGGAAATTATTAACTTCAGAAGCCTTTTCAAACATCAAATACACTACACTAAGTTTTTCAATGTCCTGCATTGCAGAGAACAATTTGTCACCAGGGTGATCAAATTAAGATTCTACATCTGTACGAAAGGTGACTGTTTCCTGCTCTGGACATTCCTGCTCTGGACAGGCCATATGTGGATACCCACAGCATGATTGGACAACCTAAAGACAGGAAGTTGTATAGACAGGGACTGGCTAGTATTCCAACAGCTAGCGATGGATATACAGTATACTGTATGAAGCTGGCTAGTTGAACATGTGTAGAGAGCGTGCTGAGATCCTATAATAAGGACTATGCTACTGGGCGCTAGCTAGCGGCTAAAGATGAGGCTGCTTTATTTCTCGTGCCCTGAGGCTCCACACTGTGCCGAACAAAGACACAGCAATCAGAGCCGCACTCGGCTTCCTTTGCAATCAGACCCTGAAGAGAGACAGAGAGACGGAAAGAGAGACAGAAAGCGAGAGAGAGAGAGAGAGAGAGAGGGAGATAGAGGGGGATAGGGGAGAGAGAGAGAGATGGAGAGAGGGGAGAGAGAGATAGAGAGGGGGATAGAGAAGGGGAGAGAGAGATGAGAGAAGGGGAAAGAGAAGGGGAGAGAAAGATGGAGAGAGAGAGAAATTGAGAGGAAGAGAGAAATAGAGAGTAGAGAGAAAGTAGAGAGAAATAGAGTGTGGAGAGAAATAGAGAGAGAGTAGAGAGAAATAGAGAAAGTAGAGATAAATAGAGTAGAGAGAAATAGAGTAGAGATAAATAGAGAGAGAGTAGAGAGAAATAGAGAAAGTAGAGAGAAATAGAGAGAGTAGAGAGAAATAGAGAGAGTAGAGAGAAATAGAGAGTAGAGAGAAATAGAGAGAGAGTAGAGAGAAATAGAGAAGAGTAGAGATAAATAGAGAGAGAGTAGAGAGAAATAGAGAGAGAGTAAATAGAGAGAAAGAGATAAATAGAGAGAGTAGAGAAATAGAAATAGAGAGAGTAGAGAGAAATAGAGAGTAGGCTCCCTGAGGCTCCACACTGTGCCGAACAAAGACACAGCAATCAGAGCCGCACTCGGCTTCCTTTGCAATCAGACCCTGGAGAGAGACAGAGAGAGAAAGACGGAAAGAGAGACAGAAAGTGAGAGAGAGAGAGAGAGATAGAGAGGGGGATAGAGAAGGGGAGAGAGAGAGATGGAGAGAGGGGAGAGAGAGATAGAGAGGGGGTAGAGAAGGGGAGAGAGAGATGAGAGAAGGGGAAAGAGAAAGGGAGAAATAGAGAGAGAAATTGAGAGGAAGAGAGAGAGAAATAGAGAGTAGAGAGAAAGTAGAGAGAAATAGAGAGAGAGAGAAATAGAGGGAGTAGAAAGAAATAGAGAGAGAGTAGAGAGAAATAGAGAGAGTAGAGAGAAATAGAGAAAGAGTAGAGAGAAATAGAGAAAGTAGAGATAAATAGAGAGAGTAGAGAGAAATAGAGAGAGTAGAGAGAAGTAAATAGAGAGAGTAGAGAGAAATAGAGAGAGTAGAGATAGAGAGTATAGAGAAATAGAAGTAGAGAGAGAGTAGAGAGAAATAGAGAGAGAGAGAGAAATAGAGAGAAATCGAGAGAGAGTAGAGAGAAATAGAGAGAGAGAGTAGAGAGAAATAGAGAGAGTAGAGAGAAATAGAGAGAGAGAGAGTAGAGAGAAGTAGAGAGAGTAGAGATAAATAGAGAGAGTATAGATAAATAGAGAAAGTAGAGAGAAATAGAGAGAGTAGAGAGAAATAGAGAGAGTAGAGATAAATAGAGAGAGAGTAGAGAGAAATAGAGAGAGTAGAGAGAAATAGAGAGAGCGTATAGAGAAATAGAGAGAGTAGAGAGAAATAGAGAGAGCGTATAGAGAGTAGAGAGAAATAGAGAGAGTAGAGAGAAATAGAGAGAGTAGAGAGAAATAGAGAGTGTATAGAGAAATAGAGAGAGTAGAGAGAAATAGAGAGAGTAGAGAGAAAGAGAGAGAGAAATAGAGCTAAATAGAGAGAGAGTAGAGAGAAATAGAGAGAGCGTATAGAGAAATAGAGAGAGTAGAGAGAAATAGAGAGAGCGTATAGAGAGTAGAGAGAAATAGAGAGAGTAGAGAGAAATAGAGAGAGTAGAGAGAAATAGAGAGAGGAGAGATAAATAGAGAGTAGAGAGAAATAGAGAGTAGAGAGAATTAGAGAGTAGAGAGAAATAAAGAGTAGAGAGAAATAGAGAGAGTAGAGAGAAATAGAGAGTAGAGAGAAATAAAGAGTAGAGAGAAATAGAGAGAGTAGAGAGAATAAGGAGAGAAGACAATGAAGGCACACGGCCAGGAGGTCGAGAGTGTCGGGTCTCCTCTGCCAGGTCCTGTGTCTGTCTGGTAGCTGCTGGACAGATTCTACAGTATGGACTGCTTTTACCACTGTGCAGGGAACATGGAACGTGTGTGTGTGTATAGCTGAGTACACACACACACACACCCACTGCCCACTCTTCCTTGATGTTTGTGTGCTGAAAACAGCACACAACCCAGAAGCCTTTGTCACTGAGTACAATGGAACCATGACTGTGTGGCAGTCATGTCCTACAGCTCGCTGTCTTATACAGCAAGTGGCGGAGTACACAGCCAGCACACACATCCTCACAGTGTAAGACAGCAGACAGACGGTGTGGTTGGAGCCATGCCCAGCAGGCCATAAACACTGACCGGGGGCTGAAGAAGACCGAGCAGAACAACAAGTGAACAGACACGCTCCGACTGGTCACACATTCACCTGGTAAATCACACAGCGACAACAGGTGTGGTACCTGGGTCACAGGAACACTCCTATCACGCAGCCAGGGTCATGCTACCTACTGCTAGGGACATTCTACTGTGGTCCTACTGGAACCTGCTCAGTGATTGAGCGTGTTCACATAAATGCACCAACTAGCATAGCGTACAGAAAAACTCCTCCACCGCACACAGACACATATACACACACACGCACACACCAATGAGCCCGACGAAACCACAAGGAAGACCTCTGACCTGTGATTCTGACCTGTGAGTGGTGAGTGGACTCAATCGAGAACATTCCACAGTCGGCGGCTGTGCCTGTGTAAACCCACTCTGCCAGCAGGTCAAAAGGTCAACAGCTGTAGGAGCTCTAGAGGTACAGTACAACACAGTAAATGAGGTATGCTGGTCGTCCCTGGTCTGCCCTGGCAGCCACTGTGCCCAACATTGGTGTGTGATGCCCCTTCCGAACCAACTAAATGGTTCAGTTAGACGAGCATAGGGGGTGTAACGCCAGGGCTGTGGGTTCGATTCTCACGGGGGATCAATATGGGAAAAAAGGGAGGAAACTGTATCACTCACCACTGTAAGTTGCTCTGCTAAATGACTGAAATGTGAGCTGCCCCCCGAGGAACGCTGTAGGGTGAGTATGTCTGTGGGGTAGGCAGGGATGGGGAGTAACTGATGAGGCTACATCTGATTACAAAACAACTTCAATCGGATTACAGATACTTTTGGAAAACTAGATGATTACTTTGTGGATGACTTTTAGAGACAATATGACACCTTTCTGTTTTCTCAATGACAATTAATTCAGCATTTAAGAGAGGCGCAAGTTTAAGTTTGTTCCACCTGAGCGAGTCAGAGACCAGAGACCACTATGATGGTTTGATGGATCCTTTTTTGTCTTCTTCTAGTGCCTCTTAAAGGGAAAGTCATCCAAAAGTAACTGAAAGTAATCAGATTACGTTACTGAGTTTGGATGATCCTAAGTGACCGACCTAACCCCGGGGGTAGGGGTATGAGGTGTAGGGATATGTGTTAAGCTCAGCTGGTGTGTGAATAAAGGAGTGAACGGGTGCTGACAGGACTGTCTGTAACCCTCCATGAGAGCCATGCGCACACACACACGCACACACACACACACGCACACACACACACACACACACACACACACACACACACACACACACACACACACACACACACACACACACACACACACACACACACACACACACACACACACACACACACACACACACACACACACACACACACACACACGCACTGAGCACATAGCTGGAGCACATTTTCCCTCAGGACTCATCTGGAAAGAGATCCCCAGGAGCCTATTAACATTGTCAAACCAGGCTAATAAAGTGTGTGTGTGTGTGTGTGTGTGTGTGTGTGTGTGTGTGTGTGTGTGTGTGTGTGTGTGTGTGTGTGTGTGTGTGTGTGTGTGTGTGTGCACCTGCGTGTGTTAATGTCTCAAGCCCCTGCTGGGTCAGGTGCAAATCAATCATATTGCCACTCACAATTCCAGCCTATTAATAACAACAGCGTCCACTGTTGCGTCCATCACCACCACCGAGCTGTCAGTCACTACGACACGAGTTGGACAACAGTCATCCTCACTATCAACGCCACAGATCTCAGTAGCGTAGGTTCTCCTCCTCCAGGGCAGCGGCCTTGATGCTCTTTATGCAAAGACAGTGTACTGTACCTTGTGTTGTGCATCTGTTCTGGTACACAGCGTATCACAGGACACTGACAGGGATCCCTGGAGCTCATCCACCGCTCAGTACCATGGTACCCTGCCCATCCATGTAACACAAGCCATGTCCATCAATATTCATGGGCAGGAGATATTAATCTGGCAGAGGTCTGGTAAACCAGAAGTCATACTGATGTTAGAATCTGATACGGGTTCAGAATGGCACTGATACGCAGCATAGTGGTGCAGGCAGAGGTATTTCCTGGGATAGGACTGTCTGGAGGGGGTGGACAGAGGTGACAGCAAGGTGTGTGTGTGTGTGTGTGTGTGTGTGTGTGTGTGTGTGTGTGTGTGTGTGTGTGTGTGTGTGTGTGTGTGTGTGTGTGTGTGTGTGTGTGTGTGTGTGTGTGTGTGTGTGTGTGTGTGTGAGCCAGAGAGAGAGAGAGAGAGAAGGTGTGGACAGTGCTCAGGGCATTGTGGCTTTTCTGTGTGTGTGTCTGCATCTGTTTTGGTCAGTGTGTTTTTACCTCTGACCAGCGTGTGTCATATAGAGGACAGTCTGACCCACACAACAATGTCCGGTGTTTGTGTGTGTGCATCTGTTTTGGTCAAACACTGGACATTGTTGTGTGGGTCAGACTGTCCTCTATATGACACACACCGGTTAGAGAGAGGAGAAGACTTCAGCCCGGCCTCACGGCAGATGCCAGAGGAGTCGTGTCTCCCTCTCACCCTGCCCCGACCAACCAGGCACAGACAAAATATCAACACTTCAATCTTATTTATAAACCCCTTTTAACAACAGGTCAAATGGTGGAAAGAGAAACCATTGTGATGATGATAATGATGATAATGATGATAATGATGATGGTGAGACGAGTCTCCAATCCATATGCTCATAATAACAGTCCTAAGATTAGAACGTCTCTCACTCTCCACCAATAAACAAGTCGTAGCCAGCCCATAGAGAACAGTCAAATCCTCTTCTCAGGACTCTGGTATTACCCTGCCTGCCCCTCCATCATAATCACCTCATTGAAGCATATTACTACCAGCACTCCAGGAAGGAGAGAGTGACAACAGGGTCAGAATGACCTAGCGTGCTCTAACACTGATAACCCACTGCTGACGGCAGCAGAACCACGACAGGAGACAGCCTCTTATCTCCATTAGGAAATGGGCTGTAGACTGAAGACCAGCAGCACGAGGCACTGTTTCTGCTCCATCTCCATGTTTGGATGGAGGGAGAGAGAGAGGGAAAGGGAGAGGGATAGAGGGAAAGGGAGAGGGATAGAGGGAAAGGGAGAGGGATAGAGGGAAAGAGAGAGGGATAGAGGGAAAGAGAGAGGGATAGAGGGAAAGAGAGAGGGATAGAGGGAAAGGGAGAGGGATAGAGGGAAAGGGAGAGGGATAGAGGGAAAGGGAGAGGGATAGAGGGAAAGGGAGAGGGATAGAGGGAAAGGGAGAGGGATAGAGGGAAAGGGAGAGGGATAGAGGGAAAGAGAGAGGGATAGAGGGAAAGGGAGAGGGATAGAGGGAAAGAGAGAGGGATAGAGGGATAGAGGGAAAGAGGGATAGAGGGAAAGGGAGAGGGATAGAGGGAAAGGGAGAGGGATAGAGGGAAAGGGAGAGGGATAGAGGGAAAGGGAGAGGGATAGAGGGAAAGAGAGAGGGATAGAGGGAAAGAGAGAGGGATAGAGGGAAAGAGAGAGGGATAGAGGGAAAGGGAGAGGGATAGAGGGATAGAGGGAAAGAGGGATAGAGGGATAGAGGGATAGAGGGAAAGGGAGAGGGATAGAGGGAAAGGGAGAGGGGATAGAGGGAAAGGGAGAGGGATAGAGGGATAGGGGATAGAGGGAAAGGGAGAGGGATAGAGGGAAAGGGAGAGGGAGGGAGAGAGGGGATAAGGGAGAGGGATAGAGGGATAGAGAGGGATAGAGGGATAGAGGGATAGAGGGATAAAGGGAGAGGGATAGAGGGATAGAGGGGATAGAGGGAAAGGGAGGGATAGGGGGATAGAGGGAAAGGGAGAGGGATAGAGGGAAAGGGAGAGGGATAGAGGGATAGAGGGAAAGGGAGAGGGATAGAGGGATAGAGGGATAGAGGGATAGAGGGATAAAGAGAGGGATAGAGGGAAAGGGATAGAGGGATAGAGGGAAAGGGAGAGGGATAGAGGGATAGAGGGATAGAGGGATAGAGGGAAAGGAGAGGGATAGAGGGAAAGGGAGAGGGATAGAGGGAAAGAGGGAAAGGGAGAGGGATAGAGGGAAAGGGAGAGGGAGGGATAGAGGGAAAGGGAGAGGGATAGAGGGATAGAGGGATAGAGGGATAGGGAGGGATAGAGGGAAAGGGAGAGGGATAGAGGGATAGAGGGATAGAGGGATAGAGGGATAGAGGGAAAGGGAGAGGGATAGAGGGATAGAGGGATAGAGGGAAAGGGAGAGGGATAGAGTGAAAGGGAGAGGGAGGGGAGAGAGGGGATAGAGGGATAGAGGGATAGAGGGATAGAGGGATAAGAGGGAGAGAGGGATAGAGGGAAAGGGAGGGGATAGAGGGAAAGGGAGAGAAAGGGAGAGGGATAGAGGGAAAGGGATGAGGGAGGGAGAGAGGGAAGAGGGATAGAGGGATAGAGGGATAGAGGGAAAGGGAGAGGGATAGAGGGAAAGGGAGATAGAAAGGGAGAGGGATAGAGGGAAAGGGAGAGAAAGAGAGAGGGATAGAGGGAAAGGGAGATAGAAGAGAGAGGGATAGAGGGAAAGGGAGAGGGATAGAGGGAAAGGGGGATAGAGGGAAAGAGGGAGAGGGGATAGAAATGGAGAGGGAAAGGGAGAGGGATAGAGGGATAGAGGGATAGAGGGATAGAGGGAAAGGGAGAGGGGATAGAGGGATAGAGGGAGAGGGAGGGAGAGAGGGAGAGGGAGAGGGATAGAGGGATAGAGGGATAGAGGGAAAGGGAGAGGGATAGAGGGAAAGGGAGAGAAAGGGAGAGGGATAGAGGGAAAGGAAGAGAAAGCGAGAGGGGTGGCAGGGTAGGTGTTGTCCAGACAGACAGATGACATAGGGCTTTTGTTCCAGGTAGAACCCTTTTTTCTAAGATTGTAGAGCGTCTCTGTGTTGATGAGTGTCTCTGTGTTGATGAGTGTCTCTGTGTCTCTGATTGGCAAGTCCTGGTGGTGAATAGAAACAGGGAGGAGATGAGTGTCTCTGATTGGCAAGTCCTGGTGGTGAATAGAAACAGGGAGGAGATGAGTGTCTCTGATTGGCTAGTCCTTGTGGTGAATGCGTGTCTCTGATTGGCTAGTCCTGGTGGTGAATAGAAACAGGGAGGAGATGAGTGTCTCTGCTTGGCTCGTCCTGGTGGTGAATAGAAACAGGGAGGACATGAGTGTCTCTGATTGGCCAGTCCTGGTGGTGAATAGAAACAGGGAGGAGATGAGTGTCTCTGATTGGCCAGTCCTGATGGTGAATAGAAACAGGGAGGAGATGAGTGTCTCTGCTTGGCTAGTCCTGGTGGTGAATAGAAACAGGGAGGAGATGAGTGTCTCTGATTGGCCGGTCCTGATGGTGAATACACACAGGGAGGAGATGAGTGTCTCTGATTGGCTAGTCCTGATGGGAATACACACAGGGGGAAGATGCGGAGATCAGGAGGGGTAATGGTGCGTGAAAGATAATTACCCTTGCCTCCACAGAGGACAGTCACCGAGCACCAGCATGGGATGGGCCACGCTGTCACTACAAATGGCCCTCGCCAAGTCTGTTCACCAGAGCTGTGTGTGTGTGAGAGAGAGAGAGCGAGAAGAAAAGAGAGACAGAGAGCAAGAAGAAAAGAGAGACAGAGCGAGAGAGAGAGAGAGAGAGAGAGAGAGAGAACGAGAGAGAGAGAGAGAGCGAGAAGAAAAGAGAGACAGAGAGCAAGAAGAAAAGAGAGACAGAGCGAGAGAGAGAGAGAGAGAGAGAGAGAGAGAGAGAGAGAGAGAGAACGAGAAGAAAAGAGAGAGAGAGAGTGAGAGAGAGAGAACGAGAGAACGAGAAAGAGAGACAGAGAGACAGAGAGACAGAGAGACAGAGAGAGAGAGAGAGAGAGAGAGAGAGAGAGAGAGAGAGAGAGAGAGAGAGAGAGAGACAGAGAGAGACAGAGACAGAGAGAGACAGAGACAGAGACAGAGACAGAGACAGAGACAGAGACAGAGAGAGAGAGAGAGAGAGAGAGAGAGAGAGAGAGAGAGAGAGAGAGAATGAGAAAGAGAGGGTGCTACTTGTTTTACCTGCCTTCTATTAACTGAAGGGATCTGGGTGGATTTAGAGAAAGCAGCTTACCTCTCACAACATACTACAATACTTTGTCACTCTAGCAATAGGATGCAAAACTGCAGTGGAGGATGCTGCTCAGTCTAAAACAAGGGAGCAGGAATACAACAAGCGAGAGGTGAGGGGAGATGAGGAGAGGTGAGGGGAGATGAGGAGAGGTGAGGAGAGATGAGGAGAGGTGAGGAGAGATGAGGAGTGATGAGGAGAGGTAAGGAGAGGTGAGGAGAGGTGAGGAGAGGTGAGGAGAGGTGAGGAGAGGTGAGGAGAGATGAGGAGAGGTGAGGAGAGATGAGGAGAGGTGAGGAGAGATGAGGTGAGGAGAGAGAGGAGAGGTGAGGAGAGATGAGGGGAGGGGAGGGGAGGTGAGAAGAGATGAGGAGAGGAGAGGTGAGGAGAGATGAGGAGAGGTGAGGAGAGGTGAGGAGAGAAGAGATGAGGGGATGAGGGGAGGGGAGGTGAGGAGAGGAGAGATGAGGAGGGGTGAGGAGAGGTGAGGAGAGATGAGGGGAGGGGGTGAGGTGAGATGAGGAGAGGTGAGGGGAGGGGAGGGGGAGGGGAGGAGAGGTGAGGGGAGGGGAGGGGAGGTGTAGAGAGGGCTTTAAAGTGACAGGTAAACGGTAAGGACAACTGTCCCGGTGTGGCGTGGTGCTCTTGGTGCTGTGACTGTCTGTCAGGGTATTTACTGTGTGTGATGGGTGTGAGGGTGAACTGTTCTTGAGAGATACTGATCTATTGCTTTGGAGAGGAAGAGTGTGTCCCCCTCCTCCTCACGTCACTGTCTCTGTGTGACAAACACGTTGATTAGATATCACTCAATGCCAGGAGTTTCTTCTCCCTCCTCCCTCCCTCCCTCCCTCCCCCCCCTCCCTCCCTCCCTCCCTCCCTCCCTCCCCCTCCCTCCCTCCCTCCCTCCCTCCCTCCCTCCCTCCCTCCCTCCCCCTCCCCCTCCCCCTCCCTCCCTCCCTCCATACCACAGCCATGTTGCAGTGCTTGTTAACTAAAGTGTGTATTTAGAGGCACTTCCATAAGCAGATGATGTCATTCCGAGGGGAGAGGCCAGTGAATGTGTGTGTGGGTGCGTGCGTGTCCATGTGTGTGTGTGATCGTGTAATCGTGTGATACCAGGAGGCTAGGTAGGGTCACAATAACACACACTCGATCTCAGTCCTCACCCCGTGGGTGACATATGTGAGCGTAGGATAATGGATTAGTGGGTAGGGGGGCTTAGCATGTAATTCAAACTCTTTTCCATCACATTTGTACTCACTGAATCCTAATCCTACTTGATTAACATGCCAGTCAATGGGGAGGGCACCTGCTGTGCTGCCTGGGCCCGTCTGCCTGGGATATAGGAGAAGGGAGATCACCTGCTGATCACACACACCACGCTCTTACACTCACACACACCACGCTCTTACACTCACACACACCACGCTCCTACACTCACACACACCACGCTCCTACACTCACACACACCACGCTCCTACACTCACACACACCACGCTCTTACACTCACACACACCACGCTCTTACACTCACACACACCACGCTCTTACACTCACACACACCACGCTCTTACACTCACACACACCACGCTCCTACACTCACACACACCACGCTCCTACACTCACACACACCACGCTCTTACACTCACACACACCACGCTCACTCACACTCCTACACTCACACACCACGCTCCTACACACACACGCTCCTACACTCACACACACCACGCTCCTACACTCACACACACCACGCTCCTACACTCACACACACCACGCTCTTACACTCACACACACCACGCTCTTACACTCACACACACCACGCTCCTACACACCACGCTCCTACACTCACACACAGTCATGAGTACACACAGTCATGTCGTCAGACATTGACAACATAAATTGACCAGATGAATCAGTGCCAGCTGCGATAAGTCAGTCTACACTGACAAAGAGATATCTGAAGTGATGAGATGCTGCTTGAGTCTGTGGGCGAAAACAACCCTTTGGTAAATGAAGTGAAAACCCTGAGATAAAACCAGGAGTCTCGTAATGTTATCATACTGATATTTTGGTACAGCTCTGTGACCAAACCAGAGACCCCAGACTGTATCAATCAGCGCCTAACTTTACCGCTAGACAGGAGGTGGAATAGAATTCCATTGGGAGATATCGACAGGGAGTTTTTCCCCTTGGGTCTGTAACACACACATACGCATGCACACACAAACACCCGCGCACATGCACGCACACACACGGACACTTCTACTGTCCAGCCACCATTAGCAACTGTGACACATGGATCCTAATGCCTCAACACTGCCAAACCCCAGCCAACCCTGTCGTGCTCCATGGAGATTATTTTAGGTGGATTAGACCCACACACACACACACACACAATAATAAATAGCGTCTGGATTAAGTGTAGGGAGTGAATCACTCCAATCATTGTGATGGTTATTACAGTCTCTATCCGTAGCCAGAATCAGATTAAACTGGAGTATAAGACTCTATTGACATTTCCCCAGATGAGCCTCAGTCGGTATTTTAGGAAAGTGTTTAGTGGTCTATATATACAACCAGATAGCTTTCCTATGAGACAGAACAGACATTCTGGGAATAGGGGTCGTAGACGTGCTCTTTTCCAAGCCTGGCCAGTGTAGCCAGCACCACTCATTCTATATGTTGTGTTTAGAACGTTCTGATGACCCCAAATGACCCCAATGAAAAGGTTGAAAGCCCATTGGTTGGACCAGGGGTGGAATCTAGTGTGGTACAGACAGGAGAGGATAGTGGTGTTGTGTTACAGGAGGTATATGTACAGTACTCAGGGACTGTAAAAACATATTTTGCTTCAAATTAGGATTGAGTGGCATTGAGTGATAAAATATAAATACGTGCATGTGTACAAGAGGACTGGAAACGAGTGGTATGAGTCATATTATACAAAAACACACGCAGGCAAACACACACACACACACACACACACACACACACACACACACACACACGCACGCACACGCACGCACACACACGCACACACACGCACACAAACTTATAGAGGGCCTTTTGTGAACAGTGTCAGCTAGCAGTTTGGAGTGTCAACACACACCAGATGCTAAGACTAGCAGGACTGAGGAGGATTATGTGTGTGAGAGAGAGAGAGGAAGACGAAGAAAGAAAGTATATTTTACCTAACTTTTCTTGAAAACACAAATGGAATGATGTCACCATGTTTGTGTGTGTGTGTGTGTGTGTGTGTGTGTGTGTGTGTGTGTCTAAGAGTCTAAGTATACAAAGACCTCTGAAATGGTTGAATCTTTCACGAATCTAACACGATTTGTGGATTGAAATGAAGTATTTAAAATGTGAGTGTGTACATTCCTGTGTGTTTGTGAGAGAATGAGGCTGTCCTGTTCTTTGTACTTTTAAGGTTTCATGATAAGGAAGAAATGTGTCTTTATCATCTCTGCTTTCGACCACTTTTACCACACGGAAAAGCTCCTGTACGAGGACCAAATCTCAATTTATCCCTCCTTCTCTCCATCCCTCTGTTCTCCAGCCATCCTCCACCTCTCTCCCTGGTCCAGCCAGAGCAGAGGTCTGAGAGGGGCCACAGGTTGTCAAGTAGTGAATGCTTCCTGTGTTCATCTCTTTCATTCTAAAGCCCAAATATTGTGGTGGGAGTTCCAGTACTGTGTGTATAGTGAATGTGACTGGATCACACAGCTGTCTTATAAATGGGAATACACAGTCCAGAAACAACATGGCTGCCACACCAGTCCAATAAAAACATGATTGACTGTAGAACTGTACACAGACGGAATCCTATGCTTCTTACCAGGGGGGTGAGTTGGGAAGTGAAGAAAACCTGTTTATCACTCTAAGTGCTTAATTTTATTTTATGGGGTGTCAGTCTCCACATAATGTATTTTATGGGGTGTCAGTCTCCACATAATTTTATTTTATGGGGTGTCAGTCTCCACATAATGTATTTTATGGGGTGTCAGTCTCCACATAATGTATTTTATGGGGTGTCAGTCTCCACATAATGTATTTTATGGGGTGTCAGTCTCCACATAATGTATTTTATGGGGTGTCAGTCTCCACATAATGTATTTTACTCATAAACCGTTTTTGTAATGTTTCGGTTTTAGTCATGTAAAGTCAATGTTCACGTGTAAGTCATGGAAATGAACAGTGTAATAGGAAACCAGGTAAGGTCCGTTCACAACAATAGCCTGTTGCTAAACAGCTCACGTCGCTCCACTGGTGTGCTTGCCAAAGTGCCTATTATCCTCTTCTCTGTGAAACAAAACCCATCACACACACACACACACACACACACACACACACACACACACACACACACACACACACACACACACACACACACACACACACACACACACACACACACACAGACACCCCTCATATCTCCATGGAGGGCCTTTCACACTCAAGGAGTTCTGTGCTCTTTTCCAGCACTTTAATAATGACTTTGGGCAAAGAGCTCTGCTGTTGAGCAGCCTGCTCAGTCAGATGCTGCCTCTGCTCTGCCAGTGGAAGTTAACGCAGATATCAAACATCCAAACGCTGCTTAATAGAGCCGCGATGGCGAGGACATTAACATGCAAATAGCTTTCCTGACTGTGGCGAACAAGCTCCACTGAACATGTGTCATTATGGGGGAACTTAACACATGAACTGGAAATGTAGTCAAGGAAAAATACATACCAGATCATAAAAGTTGCAAAATGTTTCCTGAGAATGGCACTGAAATACATTAGAGTGTTTGTTGATAAAAAGCAGTTATAGTAATGTTAATGTGTCAGACTTGTAGTGCATACAGCAGTCACTTGGTCTAAAAAGCCATGCTTGGCTGTCACAATACGGTCTGGCAAAGTAGTGTAACGACCACTGAGCTGAGTGACTTGAGTCTGAGCCCTCATGCGCCAGTGGTTAGCAGAGGAAAAATTTTACAAACCCTCAGGGGGATGCTTGGTGCCAGGTTGAGAACACGATGCTAAGTGGCCACAGCTCCAGTTCTTAGAACCTGTCTGCATCCAAAATGCCACACTTTATAGTGCACTTGTAACGTTCGTCTGTGTCGGAAGAAGAGGAGGACCAATGTGCAGCGTGGTAAGTGTTCATATCTTTTAATAAAGTAATAGAAAACTGAACAAAACAATAAACGACCAACGAACAGTCCCATACGGTGAATGACAAAAACACTAAACAGGAAAATAATCACCAACAACTCAAAGGTGAAACCAGGCTACCTAAGTATGGTTCTCAACGATTGACAGCTGCCTCTGATTGAGAACCATACCAGGCCAAACACAGACATCCCAAAATATAGAAAAAAGAAAGAAGAACATAGCCCCGACCATACTAAAACAAAGATGAAACAAAGGAACTAAGGTCAGAACGTGACAGCACTACTTTTGACCAGGGCCCATAGGGCACTGAGTAGGGTGGCATTTGGGATGCAGGCCAGTGTAACTGTCCAACTACTCCTTAGGGAGCTGCTGGGTCTGAGACGGTCAGAGCAGGTGACAGCAGGTGAGGCGTTGGAGATATGTCTCCCTCATTGTTCTATCTGTGCTTAAAACATGGGGCGGGTTATGAAAGGGTCAAAGCGTCCCTTTGTCTCAGAAGAACGTCGTTGACACTGGAGATTAAAACACAATGTCCTGATCACAAAAGGGTCATGTACTTTACTACCTATAATTCACAGGTCTAATTAACCCGATATTTACTCTAAATGCAGTATGAATGCTAAACCTAGCTAGCAAGAGTAGCTAGGGCACAGTTGTTGTAGCTAAAGTTGTCCAGTGCTAGCTAACTATAGTACTGTTGACTAACACCACTCGGTACAAATCTGCGCAACCGCAGCATTCAAACGAGCCTGCAGTGTAAACTAATGGATCTGTGTTGAAATCAATCCAAGATGGTGTAGCAGTCAGACGTCTTTGTCTTGTCTTGTCCCATGTATATATCTTTTTCTTCGCATTCTTTTTAATATTTTTTTCGTAAACCTCATCTTCAAAATACTCTCCTGCAACCCGCCTCACCCAATGTGGTGTGGATCTGTTTTTTTTTTTCTAAAGTATTTCTATTTACCTCCAAACTGGAATACCTCAACTGAAGCTAGCTAGCTAACTAGCTACCAGCATAAGGTGACCAGATTTCTGAAACGAAAACCGGGGACATTTCCAGTTCGGTGGTCAATATATAATTAAAATATCCAATGTTATTATCTATGAAATAAAAAAGGGGGACAATTCCAGTTTCATGTATTTAGTCTAATAGGCACATTGTGATACAGAGAAAACAACTATACTACAGAAACACTATAGACAAGACAGAACTGTCCGATCTGAACAGCCATTCAGTGGTCCTGGTAGTCTGGGCAGAGTAAGAGCAGAAGAGAACATGAGCAAAATTGAAAAAACAGACAATAGTATATGTGAAATACTAAACAACATAATAAAGAAATAAGATGCTGATGAGATTGGTATAAGTATATTATGTAGTTACCAAACTAATCTGTATGTTTCTCAGAAGAATGTATCTTCATCAGGATTGCTCTGTCTTTGGCCAGGTTCTCCATGAACTCCTGGCAGGGGAGGTTGAAGTTTGTCTTCACAATAAGCACAGCCTTGATGGTAGGAACAGTGAACCTATTTCTTGCTGCTGTCCATAGATCATTCATTTGGGAGAACACTCTCTCGACTGGTGCATTACCTCCAGGTAAGCACATGACAACAGACGCTAATCTAGCCAGGTTGTGTGTGGGATGTGATTCTGTTTGAAGTGGGTAACCACCGTGCTCCATCTCTGACTAAGTGGTGCCTCAGATGTTTTCCATTCTTCAAGCGATCCCCCCTTTAGGAACTCTTGCTGGCCAGTAACCTCGTCACACATTGCATCCTCATTCATGGTCACATTGGGGCATTTTTCCTGCAGTGTGACTGCTGCCTTCTGGATCTCTTCACGCAGAGGTTGCCTTTTTAAAAGGAGACCATGTAAATATTTTAGATGATCTGTGTGCTTTCCCCATGTTTGCAAGTAGTTCACAGCCATAGTGAAGAATGATTGGGATGTTTTGAGAAAGCTCTCTTTAGACATGGCTCTATTTCCCTCTAGTTCTCTCTAGTTCTCTCTAGTTCTCAGAAGTCCTCTGACCAAAACTGGAATGAAGTTGGCATCACGTCTTGCAGTGAATCTTGCCTCAACGTTTCTCAGAATTGCAGCGGACTCCACAGCACAGCGGTCCTGGCCTCCAAGCATCTTGATCGTGTCACTGAATACGTGTCACTGAATAGCTCCACTCCTACTCCCCAGGTGCTCTCATTTGTTGACTTCTGTTAACATTAGAAGCCTCCTCCCTAAGTTTGCTTTATTCACTGCTTCAGCACATTCTGCCAACCCGGACAGTTTGATAAACTGTGTGGGCATGTATGCTCATACACTGAGAGCATGTGTCACCTGCCCTGCCTGGCCCTCCAGCCTGGCCCCTGTGTGCTGAGCGTAGCAGGGCCTGACGTCAGCAGGGGTGAGAGGGTGACTGGTGTCCCCCTGAGGGTGGCCCGGAGCAAGGGCTAGAGGAGGCTCTCAGGGCCCACACACCCTCCAGGCGCTGGGCCCCGGCCCTGGAGCCCAGGTGGGCTGTGTGGAGGGCCTCTGTTCCACTCCCACGCACACACTCTCCAGGGAACCCTGCTTCCACACAAATTAGCCAGACACACTCCACTGGATTCCATGGCTAATTCAGCTAAACAACACACACACAGCTCCACTCAACAACACATACACACACACAGCTACACTCAACAACACACACATGGTAGCCAGGTCGAACACATAGAGCCAGCTAACCCCCACCTTACAGAGGAAGATATATACAGAGCTAATGGTACTTGGCGAGCCACTCTTCAGACCACGCTCTAACAAGAAATACCACGTCAATCCCTTGGTTCAACCGAGCTAAACTTTGCAAAGTGTAATTATAGAACATGTGCTTATTCTTTCTAGCAAGCCATGCACTGCTAGGCTTGTTTTAGCTGAACATACATGACCCACAGGTAAACATGTAGTGTTGACTAAAGACAAGTATGGTAAACAAATGATCCTCCTTCATCAATAAACATACACATCCATTAAACTAGACGTAATCATTCATAGGGATTCAGATCTCTCTCTCTCTCTCTCTCTCTCTCTCTCTCTCTCTCTCTCTCTCTCTCTCTCTCTCTCTCTCTCTCTCTCTCTCTCTCTCTCTCTCTCTCTCTCTCTCTCTCTCTCTCTCTCTCTCTCTCTCTCTCTCTCTCTCTCTCTCTCTCTCTCTCTCTCTCTCTCTCTCTCTCTCTCTCTCTCTCTCTCATAGCCTAGTGAAACACACTCTTCTAACATTACGCAAACAAAGACACACAGTCAGGCACGCAGACCGACAGACGCACGCACAAATACATTCAACCTCTCTCTCTAGTTCTCTCACACCCATCCACACACACAGAAGCAGAGGAAACAAAACAAGCCTTCTCAGAAGAGGGACACTAGTTACAAGGTAAGGTGTATTTATGAAAATAATTGTCAGTTTGAAACCAGTAACACTATTCAGACCAATACCAGTATGAAAGAAGGTTGAGCTAAGTGAAAATACCACGTCACTTCAGACCATTCGGTAAGTTTTCGTGAACCACACACAAACACACACACACACACACACACACACACACACACACACACACACACACACACACACACACACACACACACACAACAGCAACCAGGGAGAGGTGTGTGTGTTTTATACTGGAGGTGCAGTGGGATGGGGTGATGGAGAAAGAGGAGGAGATGGGGAGCTCTGAGAGGCAGAAGGGCGTGCAGGGCCAGTCTGTTGTAATTTAAAGGGACGCTGTTTATGGCTGGCTCTATTAATTATCTGTGGTGTAATATTCTGATGGTGCCTGCATTTTAAAAGGCCGAGCAGAGAACCCTCCACCGGCAGACTCACAGCAAACAAAGAGTGACAGTAAACACGCTAACAATACCTCAACCAAGGCATCATATACAATAGAGAGACAGTAAATACTCTAACAATACATGCAATTTAGATTTGACATATATAGCCACACCATTACAATTTTACATTTAAGTCATTTAGCAGACGCTCTTATCCAGAGTGACTTACAAATTGGTGAATTCACCTTCTGACATCCAGTGGAACAGCCACTTTACAATAGTGCATCTAAATCATTTAAGGGGGGGGGGGTGAGAAGGATTACTTTATCCTATCCTGGGTATTCCTTGAAGAGGTGGGGTTTCAGGTGTCTCCGGAAGGTGGTGATTGACTCCGCTGTCCTGGCGTCGTGAGGGAGTTTGTTCCACCATTGGGGGGCCAGAGCAGCGAACAGTTTTGACTGGGCTGACTTCTTCCTCAGTGGTAGGGAGGCGAGCAGGCCAGAGGTGGATGAACGCAGTGCCCTTGTTTGGGTGTAGGGCCTGATCAGAGCCTGGAGGTACTGCGGTGCCGTTCCCCTCACAGCTCCGTAGGCAAGCACCATGGTCTTGTAGCGGATGCGAGCTTCAACTGGAAGCCAGTGGAGAGAGCGGAGGAGCGGGGTGACGTGAGAGAACTTGGGAAGGTTGAACACCAGACGGGCTGCGGCGTTCTGGATGAGTTGTAGGGGTTTAATGGCACAGGCAGGGAGCCCAGCCAACAGCGAGTTGCAGTAATCCAGACGGGAGATGACAAGTGCCTGGATTAGGACTTGCGCCGCTTCCTGTGTGAGGCAGGGTCGTACTCTGCGGATGTTGTAGAGCATGAACCTACAGGAACGGGCCGCCGCCTTGATGTTAGTTGAGAACGACAGGGTGTTGTCCAGGATCACGCCAAGGTTCTTAGCGCTCTGGGAGGAGGACACAATGGAGTTGTCAACCGTGATGGCAAGATCATGGAACGGGCAGTCCTTCCCCGGGAGGAAGAGCAGCTCCGTCTTGCCGAGGTTCAGCTTGAGGTGGTGATCCGTCATCCACACTGATATGTCTGCCAGACATGCAGATGCGATTCGCCACCTGGTTCGACACCCCCACCTTTCTTAACCCGATCAGTGCGATAAACATTGTAACCACTTATACAAATATCCTTATCAAAAACAGACTTGCTGAACCAAGTTTCAGAAAACACAATTACATCAGAATCAGTTGATTTAGCCAAAATCCCAACCCCATCCATTTTGGACAACAGGCTGAAAAATACAAAAACCAGATCTTGATTTAAAATCAGAGGAGGTTTGGAGACATTGCACATCAGGACCAAGGTTACCTGATATCAACAAAAGAAGAATAACTAGGCACCTCTGTTTAATAACCTTGCACGGCTTCTCTTTTTTTAGAGACCTACTGCAAGCGAATTCTACAAGTGAGTTTCCAGACAATACAAAACAGTCATTTAAAATCTTTTTGACTTTGGTAGTGACACAAATTCGTACTGTTCCCATCATGCCACAAATACATCGGCACTTGGACAAGTGGACCGAGTGAAAAAGAGCAAGTTCCTGCAGACAAAATGTCCAATGGACGGGAGAACGCATTGTCAAATGTACTCACCCAGCGACAATGTTCGTTTTCTCCAAAATTCAGTAAAGTCAGTGCACAAAGCAATACCACGAGAACTGTCATTTTCTCGGACATAAATAAATAAATAATTAGAGGCCATTAGAGAGAGACAGCGTGTATGTATGAGTCTGAATGTGAGTGTTTGCGCGTCTGTGTAGATTGAGGTCGATAGAGAGAAAGTTGAGATTGTTGAGCTGCCACTGACAACCAGGCGAAGAGCAAAAAGGAGCAGCTTGGACAAGACACTCCGCAAAAATAAAATAGTTTGCACTACACAACAACGAAGTTACGCAACCATAAATAAATAGGTTATTAGTAGGTTAAAATGTACTAGTCACAGACAAACGACTTGACATTCTGCCATCTTGGGTACACTGCAGCATCCACCGAGAGGCTCTTGCTGCCAAGGGAATGCCTGACAGCTTGAAAGACGTTTTGGACACTACAGTGAAAGTGGTTAACTTTGTTAAAGCAAGGCCCCTGAACTTGTGTATTTTCTGCACTATGCAATGATACGGGCAGCGATCATGTAACACCTTTACAACATACAGAAGTGTGCTGGTTATCAAGGGGCAAAGTATTGACACGTTTTTTTAAATTGAAAGATGAGCTTAAAGTTTTCTTTACTGACCATAATTTTCCCTTGTCTGACCTCTGTCATGATGACGAGTTTCTCACACGACTGGTCGATCTGGGTGATGTTTTTTCTCACCTGAATGATTTGAATCTAGGATTACAGGGACTCTCCGCAACTAAATTCAATGTGCGGGACAAAATGATAAAGAAGATGCAGCTCTTCTCTGTCTGCATTAACAAGGACAACACAACATCATTGTATGATGTTTTGTGTGCAAATGAACTCAAGCTTAAGGACAATGTAAAATGTGATATAGCGAAGCACCTGAGTGAGTTGGGTGCGCAATTACGCAGGTATTTTCCCAAAAATGCCCTGCCTCCAGGCCATTTACCGGTAGAGAGCCTCATAGAAATTGCAACAAGCGGTTCTGTAAAAATGTAATTTAATCAGATGCCACTGCCAGATTTCTTGATTGGGCTGCGCTCAGAGTATCCTGCCTTGGCATATTGTGCTGTTAAGACACTGATGCCCTTTGCAACCCCGTACCTATGTGAGAGTGGATTCTCGGCCCTCACTAGCATGAAAACTAAATACAGGCATAGACAGTGTGTGGAAAATGATTTAAGACTGAGACTCTCTCCAATACAACCCAACGTTGCAGAGTTATGTGCATCCTTTCAAGCACACACTTCTCATTAACCTGTGGTGAGTTAGTCACAATTTTTGATGAACAAATAAGGTTATATATGTAAGATGGCTAAATAAAGAGCAAAAGTATTGAATATTATTATATTATTATTTGTGTTCTGGTCCTATAAGAGCTCTTTGTCACTTCCCACGAGCTGGGTTGTGACACAAACTCACACTCATTCTTATGCTTAATAAATGTATCGTATAGTGTGTGTGGCAGGCTTACAATGATGGCAAAAAACAACATTTGAGCGTGTGCTGACCCTGGTGCTAGAGGGGGTACACAGCTGGAGGTTGAATGTTTGAAGGGGTACGGGACTATAAAACGTTTGGCAGCCACAGTTGTAGAGCATTATGAACTGTTGTGGTGCAGTGGTCTAAGCAGCATGCTCTCATTCTGAGCTGTGTTGTACCATCATTTGTTATTTTTTTCGGTGAGCGAGAGAACGACGTATATCGACGTTCTCAGACCCATTTCCAAAAATGGACCAGTGTGTTAGAAATGCACGGGATGATCTCTGGTCCCAGTCTGCCCCTGACTGGTAGTGTATGACTCTTTATTGAAATGTGTGATTTCAAGTTATTTATATGAATTTATTTATTATATTTCAAAATGGCTGGCTAAGCCAGTTAAGAACAAATTCTTAACAATGACAGCAAACCCTCCCTAACTCCCTATTTTACAATGGGACTTATGACACAGCAGGTTGTGACCAGGGTCTGTAGTGACGCCTCGGGCACTGAGATTCAGTGCTTGATGGTTGTAACTACCTGTGAGGCAGAGAGTAGTAGTCAGTGACAGATGGCAGTACCTCTAAATGGAAAAGACACAGCCTCTACAGAATAAATATTATAAATGGAGGTCAAACCCCGCTGTTGGCTAGTAATTGGTCCCAGAGTGTCAGTGGTGTAATGCCCCTGTGTTGTGTTCCTGGGCTAACCAGCACACACACACACACACACACACACACACACACACACACACACACACACACACACACACACACACACACACACACACACACACACACACACACACACACACACACACACACACACACACACACACACGCCTGTACTGTGCCTCTCATTACCTTGTCAGACTATGCAACTTGAAGGAATACAGAGGGATGACAGAATGCTAAAAGACCAAATCTGATGGATGAGTTGGGGGACAGAAATGCAGGTTGTAATTTATTGTGATGAGTCATGTGCCGGAGGCAGCTCTGCAGGGTCGTCACTAGCTGGCACAGCCACAAAGTCATTCAAATCTGATTTTAATCCTAACCATAACCTTGACTCTAACCTTAACCACATTGCTAACCATATGACTGACCCTAACGTTAACTTAAACAAAAAAACATTATCATGATTTTTTACAATATATAGCCAATTTTCACTTTGCAGCCCGCCCATCTAGTGGAAATTGCTCAAGTCTTCCTGCAGGACAAGATTCTTCCCAATAAACATCAACAGGTAACTGAAATACCCTGTTTGATGAACAGAAGAGGGAACCTTCAAGCAAATACTGTAACAGTCAATGTCTTTCTCTTCTTATTCAAACTGTTTTGAGGGGTACAATACACTACCTGGTATTTGTACAGTTATTGCTTACATCAGCATAGCACTGCCTCATAAATAATCCCTGTCAACCCCTTTCCTCTGGAAATGAGCTCCTTAATGTTTAGACAACATGATGTTGCTTCACTTTCAAGGCACAAACCAAAACACAGGCACATCTCCAACAACAACCATCATGTTGCGACACTTGATCTTTATAGAGAGCTAAATGTGGATGATTGAATTGATTCTGTTAATCATTTGACAAATATGCTACTTCCAACTGTCTGCAGTAACTATCTAGGGGCACATGGAGTCAGAACTGTCCCACATTCCTTGGTAGTGGTGGGACCGGGTGCTCCCTGCCCCTCTCTCAGGGCCCAGGTGCTCTTCCCCTCTGATTCGTCCTGCTATTGGGTAATAGAGTGATGTATCCCCAGTAGGACCCCCCCCTTAATCAGAAGTCCCTGGGCTAATTAGCCCTTAGTCGGCCCAGGTCCCTGAACAGAGCAGGCTCACACAGCAATTAGACCTTCTGCCTAATATTAGCTCAATGGGAGAGGGAGGGAGGGAGGGAGGGAGGGAGGGAGGGAGGGAGGGAGGGAGGGAGGGAGGGAGGGAGGGAGGGAGGGAGGGAGGGAGGGAGAAGAAGAAGAGATAAAGATGAGGATGACAGTAAGAGAGAGAGAGACTAGGATGACAGTAAGAGAGAGAGAGACTAGGATGACAGTAAGAGAGAGAGAGAGACTAGGATGACAGTAAGAGAGAGAGAGACTAGGATGACAGTAAGAGAGAGAGAGACTAGGATGACAGTAAGAGAGAGAGAGACTAGGATGACAGTAAGGGAGAGAGAGAGACTAGGATGACAGTAAGAGAGAGGGAGACTAGGATGACAGTAAGAGAGAGAGAGACTAGGATGACAGTAAAAGAGAGAGAGACTAGGATGACAGTAAGAGAGAGAGAGACGAGGATGACAGTAAGACAGAGAGAGATAGACTAGGATGACAGTAGGAGAGAGAGAGAGACTAGGATGACTGTAAGAGAGAGAGAGACGAGGATGACAGTAAGAGAGGAGACTATGATGGCAGTAAGAGAGAGAGAGACTATGATGACAGTAAGAGAGAGAGAGAGACTAGGATGACAGTAAGAGAGAGACTTGTATGACTGTAAGAGAGAGACTAGGATGACAGTAAGAGAGAGAGAGACTAGGATGGCAGTAAGAGAGAGATATAGAGAGACTAGATTGACAGTAAGAGAGAGAGTGAGACTAGGTTGACAGTAAGAGAGAGATGGAGAGACTAGATTGACAGTAAGAGAGAGCGAGACTTGGATGACAGTAAGAGAGAGAGAGATAGAGAGACTAGATTGACAGTAAGAGAGAGAGAGACTAGGATGACAGTAAGAGAGAGATAGAGAGACTAGATTGACAGTAAGAGAGAGAGAGACTTGGATGACAGTAAGAGAGAGAGAGAGAGAGAGAGAGAGACTTGGATGACAGTGAGAGAGAGAGAGAGAGAGAGAGAGAGAGAGACTAGGTTGACAGTAAGAGGGAGAGAGAGAGATTAGGATGACAGTAAGAGAGAGAGAGACTAGGATGACAGTAAGAGAGAGAGAGACTTGGATGACAGTGTGTGAGAGAGAGAGATAGAGTGAGAGAGAGACTAGGATTACAGTAAGAGAGAGAAAGAGACAAGGATGGCAGTAAGAGAGAGATAGAGAGAGATAGAGAAACTAGATTGACAGTAAGAGAGAGAGAGAGAGACTAGGATGACAGTAAGAGAGAGAGAGACTAGGATGACAGTAAGAGAGAGAGAGACTGGGATGACTGTAAGAGAGAGAGAGACGAGGATGACAGTAAGAGAGAGATAGAGAGACGAGGATGACAGTAAGAGAGAGGGAGACTATGATGGCAGTAAGAGAGAGAGAGAGACTATGATGACAGTAAGAGAGAGAGAGAGAGAGACTAGGATGACAGTAAGAGAGAGAGAGACTTGGATGACTGTAAGAGAGAGAGAGACTAGGATGACAGTAAGAGATAGAGAGACTAGGATGACAGTAAGAGAGAGAGAACACGCACCATTGTAAATACAACCCATATCGATGCTTATTGATTTTATCTTGTGTCCTTTACCATTTGTACATTGTTAAAACACTGTATATATATATAATATGACATTTGTAATGTCTTTATTGTTTTGAAACTTCTGTATTTTAATTTTATTGTTTATTTCACTTTATATATTATCTACCTTACTTGCTTTGGCAATGTTAACACATGTTTCCCATGCCAATAAATCCCTTGAATTGAATTGAATTTACTAGGATGACATTAAGAGAGAGAGAGAGAGACTAGGATGACAGTAAGAGAGAGAGAGAGAGAGACTAGGATGACAGTAAGAGAGAGAGAGAGAGAGAGAGAGAGAGAGAGAGAGAGAGAGAGACTAGGATGACAGTAAGAGAGAGAGAGACTAGGATGACAGTAAGAGAGAGAGAGAGACTAGGATGACAGTAAGAGAGAGAGACTACGATGACAGTAAGAGAGAGAGAGAGAGAGAGAGAGAGAGAGAGAGGGAGAGAGATACTAGGATGACAGTAAGAGAGAGAGAGAGACTAGATTGACAGTAAGAGAGAGAGAGAGACTAGGATGACAGTAAGAGAGAGAGAGACTAGATTGACAGTAAGAGAGAGAGAGAGACTAGGATGACAGTAAGAGAGAGAGAGAGACTTGGATGACAGTGAGAGAGACAGAGAGAGAGAGAGACTAGGATTACAGTAAGAGAGAGAGAGAGAGAGAGAGAGACTAGGTTGACAGTAAGAGAGAGAGAGACTAGGATGACAGTAAGAGAGAGTGAGACTAGGATGACAGTAAGAGAGAGAGAGGCTAGGATGACAGTAAGAGAGAGAGAGAGAGAGACTAGGATAACAGTAAGAGAGAGAGAGAGACTAGGATGACAGTGAGAGAGAGAGAGACTAGGATAACAGTAAGAGAGAGAGAGAGAGAGAGAGAGAGAGACTAGGATGACAGTAAGAGAGAGAGAGAGAGACTAGGATGACAGTAAGAGAGAGAGAGACTACGATGACAGTAAGAGAGAGAGAGAGAGAGAGAGAGAGAGAGAGAGAGATACTAGGATGACAGTAAGAGAGAGAGAGAGAGAGAGAGAGAGAGAGAGACTAGGATGACAGTAAGAGAGAGAGAGAGACTAGGATGACAGTAAGAGAGAGAGAGAGACTTGGATGACAGTAAGAGAGAGAGAGAGACTTGGATGACAGTAAGAGAGAGAGAGAGAGATAAGTGGTAAGGTATATGACTTAATAAAATGTATGTACACAGAAAACAAGTGTGCAATAAAAATCAAAAACCAAAGAACAGAATTTTTTTCACAATGTCGAGGTGTGAGACAAGGCTGCAGTTTGAGTCCAAATCTTTTCAACATTTATATCAATGAATTAGCAGACATGTTGGACCAATCTCCAGCCCCAGGACTCACACTATTTAACACAGAGGTGAAATACCTGCTATATGCTGATGATTTGGTACTTCTATCACCAACCAAAGAAGGTCTTCAACAGAAAATTAATATTCTGGAGCAATATTGCCATAATTGGGCCCTGGCAGTAAATTTCCAAAAAACTAAAATCATGATTTTCCAAAAAAAAAACCCAGATGTCAGAAACACAAATATAAATTCACCCTGAACAACACCTTAATTGAACACACAAAAAATTACACCTATCTTGGTCTGACCATATCTGCATCGGGAAACTTTAATATGGCAGTGAATGCACTCAAAGAAAAAGCCCGCAGAGCAATGTATGCAATAAAAATGAAATTATTCAAAATCAACATCCCAATTAGAATTTGGACTAAAATATTTGACAGTGTAATCCTACCAATAGCTCTTTATGGAAGTGAGGTTTGGGGGCCACTCAATAAACTGGACTTTAAAATGTGGGACAAACATCCAATTGAAGCCCTACATGCAGAATTCTGCCGGAAAATCCTACAAGTCCAGAGAAATACACCAACTAATGCATGTAGGGCAGAATTGGGACGTTTTCCAGTAATAATGAAAATACAGAAAAGATCATTAAAATTTTGGCTACATCTGAATTCAAGTCCAAATTCAAGTCTGCAATTTAAATCACTTCAAACCCAAGAGCTGAGCCCAGAAACGAGCCCTCTCAGTCAGCTGGTGTTGGACCTCACCAACCAAGCTGACACCAGCACTGCTTCAAAAGAAAGAATTCCAATAAGCAAAATCATGAACCAATCAAAGGAATCATATTTACAACATTGGAAAAATGAAACAAAATCCCAAAGCCGACTAAATTGCTATCTGACCCTAAACAGAGAATATGAATTGGCTGATTATCTCTACTCTGTCAGAGATACGAAGCAGAGACAGATCCTTACCAAGTACAGGCTGAGTGACCACCGATTGGCAATAGAAACCGGCAGACATAAAAAGACATGGCTACCCAAAGAGGAGCGTGTATGTGGTCACTGCATAACAGGGGAGGTAGAGACAGAGATGCACTTTCTCCTTTACTGTGATAAATATTCCTCACAAAGAGATTCATTATTAAGAGAGATTATTCACAGAAATTACTAAACATATTCCAAATTTTTACAAATTGAACCCAGAGGAAAAACTAAGAATACTCATGGGCGAAGGAGCAATGGCTCCTCTTGCAGCCAAATATGTATTTTCCTGCCATAGCCTGAGGGACACTGAATAATAACATCTGCATAGTAAGCAGTAACTTAATTGTTATTGCTATTATTGTTATTACTGTAATTATTATTATTTTTGTATTTAATTTTGTATTATTATTTACTACACTTTTATATTTTATATTTGCTATCATTTAGAATTTTGTTACAATGTATATTGTATACATTGTTGCTTTGGCAATATTGACACAATGTTTTTCATGCCAATAAAGCAGCTTGAATTTGAATTTGACTAGGATGACAGTAAGAGAGAGAGAGAGAGAGACTAGGATGACAGTAAGAGAGATGACAGTAGAGAGAGAGACTAGATGACAGTAAGAGAGAGAGAGAGAGAGAGAGAGAGACAGAGAGACTAGGATTACAGTAGAGAGAGAGAGAGACTAGGTTGACAGTAAGAGAGAGAGAGACTAGGATGACAGTAAGAGAGAGAGAGACTAGGATGACAGTAAGAGAGAGAGAGATAGGATGACAGTAAGAGAGAGAGGATGACAGAGAGAGAGAGAGACTAGGATAACAGTAAGAGAGAGAGAGAGAGACTAGGATGACAGTGAGAGAGAGAGACTATGATAACAGTAAGAGAGAGAGAGAGAGAGAGAGAGAGACTAGGATGACAGTAAGAGAGTGAGAGAGAGAGACTAGGATGACAGTAAGAGAGAGAGAGAGAGATGACAGTAAGAGAGAGAGAGACTAGGATGACAGTAAGAGAGAGAGAGAGAGAGAGAGACTAGGATGACAGTAAGAGAGAGAGAGAGACTACGATGACAGTAAGAGAGAGAGAGAGAGAGAGAGAGATACTAGGATGACAGTAAGAGAGAGAGAGAGAGAGAGACTAGGATGACAGTAAGAGAGAGACTAGGATGACAGTAAGAGAGAGAGAGAGACTTGGATGACAGTGAGAGAGAGACAGAGAGAGAGACTAGGATTACAGTAAGAGAGAGAGAGAGACTAGGTTGACAGTAAGAGAGAGAGAGACTAGGATGGCTGTAAGAGAGAGATATAGAGAGACTAGATTGACAGTAAGAGAGAGAAAGAGAGACTAGGATGACAGTAACAGAGAGATGGAGAGACTAGATTGACAGTAAGAGAGAGAGACTAGGATGACAGTAAGAGAGAGAGAGAGAGAGAGAGACTAGATTGACAGTAAGAGAGAGAGAGAGACTAGGATGACAGTGTGAGAGAGAGACTAGGATAACAGTAAGAGAGAGAGAGAGAGAGAGACTAGGATGACAGTAAGAGAGAGAGAGAGAGACTAGGATGACAGTAAGAGAGAGAGAGAGAGAGAGAGAGAGAGAGAGAGAGAGAGAGAGAGAGTCTAGGATAACAGTAAGAGAGAGAGAGAGACTAGGATGACAGTGAGAGAGAGAGACTAGGATAACAGTAAGAGAGAGAGAGAGAGAGGATTACAGTAGAGAGAGACTAGGATGACAGTAAGAGAGAGAGAGAGAGACTAGGATGACAGTAAGAGAGAGAGAGAGAGAGAGAGAGAGACTAGGATGACAGTAAGAGAGAGAGAGGGAGAGACTAGGATGACAGTAAGAGAGAGAGAGAGACTACGATGACAGTAAGAGAGAGAGAGAGAGAGACAGTAAGAGAGAGAGAGAGAGAGATACTAGGATGACAGTAAGAGAGAGAGAGACTAGGATGACAGTAAGAGAGAGACTAGGATGACAGTGAGAGAGAGAGAGACTAGGATAACAGTAAGAGGGAGAGAGAGAGAGAGAGACTAGGATGACAGTAAGAGAGAGAGAGAGAGAGACTAGGATGACAGTAAGAGAGAGAGAGAGACTAGGATGAAATTAAGAGAGAGGGAGAGAGACTAGGATGACAGTAAGAGAGAGAGAGAGAGAGAGAGAGATACTAGGATGACAGTAAGAGAGAGAGAGAGAGAGACTAGGATGACAGTAAGAGAGAGAGAGAGACTAGGATGACAGTAAGAGAAGAGAGAGACTTGGATGACAGTGAGAGAGAGAGAGAGAGAGACTAGGATTACAGTAAGAGAGAGAGAGACTAGGTTGACAGTAAGAGAGAGAGAGACTAGGATGACAGTAAGAGAGAGTGAGACTAGGATGACAGTAAGAGAGAGAGAGATAGAGAGAGAGAGACTAGGATAAGAGTAAGAGAGAGAGAGAGAGACTAGGATGACAGTGAGAGAGAGAGAGACTAGGATAACAGTAAGAGAGAGAGAGAGAGAGAGAGGAGAGAGAAGAGAGAGAGAGACTAGGATGACAGTAAGAGAGTGAGACTAGGATGACAGTAAGGATGACAGTAAGAGGATGACAGTAAGAGAGAGAGATAGAGAGACTAGATTGACAGTAAGAGAGAGAGAGAGACTAGGATGACAGTGTGAGAGAGAGACTAGGATAACAGTAAGAGAGAGAGAGAGAGAGAGAGAGAGACTAGGATGACAGTAAGAGAGAGAGAGAGAGAGAGATGACTAGGATGACAGTAAGATGACAGTAAGAGAGAGAGAGAGAGAGAGTCTAGGATAACAGTAAGAGAGAGAGAGAGACTAGGATGACAGTGTGAGAGAGAGACTAGGATAACAGTAAGAGAGAGAGAGAGAGAGAGAGAGAGACTAGGATGACAGTAAGAGAGAGCGAGAGAGACTAGGATGACAGTAAGAGAGAGAGAGAGAGAGAGAGAGAGAGACTAGGATGACAGTAAGAGAGAGAGAGGGAGAGAGACTAGGATGACAGTAAGAGAGAGAGAGAGACTACGATGACAGTAAGAGAGAGAGAGAGAGAGAGAGAGAGAGAGATACTAGGATGACAGTAAGAGAGAGAGAGAGAGAGACTAGGATGACAGTAAGAGAGAGACTAGGATGACAGTGAGAGAGAGAGAGACTAGGATAACAGTAAGAGAGAGAGAGAGAGAGAGAGACTAGGATGACAGTAAGAGAGAGAGAGAGACTAGGATGACAGTAAGAGAGAGAGAGAGACTAGGATGAAATTAAGAGAGAGGGAGAGAGACTAGGATGACAGTAAGAGAGAGAGAGACTACGATGACAGTAAGAGAGAGGAGAGAGAGAGAGAGATACTAGGATGACAGTAAGAGAGAGAGAGAGAGACTAGGATGACAGTAAGAGAGAGAGAGAGACTAGGATGACAGTAAGAGAGAGAGAGACTTGGATGACAGTGAGAGAGACAGAGAGAGAGAGACTAGGATTACAGTAAGAGAGAGAGAGAGACTAGGTTGACAGTAAGAGAGAGAGAGACTAGGATGACAGTAAGAGAGAGTGAGATAGAGAGAGAGAGACTAGGATAAGAGTAAGAGAGAGAGAGAGACTAGGATGACAGTGAGAGAGAGAGAGACTAGGATAACAGTAAGAGAGAGAGAGAGAGAGAGAGAGAGAGAGAGAGAGAGAGAGAGAGAGAGAGGATGACAGTAAGAGAGTGAGAGAGAGAGACTAGGATGACAGTAAGAGAGAGAGAGAGAGAGAGAGAGAGACTAGGATGACAGTAAGAGAGAGAGAGAGGGAGAGAGACTAGGATGACAGTAAGAGAGAGAGAGAGACTACGATGACAGTAAGAGAGAGAGAGAGAGAGAGAGATACTAGGATGACAGTAAGAGAGAGACTAGAGAGAGAGAGAGACTAGGATGACAGTAAGAGAGAGAGAGAGACTTGGATGACAGTGAGAGAGACAGAGAGAGAGAGAGACTAGGATTACAGTAAGAGAGAGAGAGACTAGGTTGACAGTAAGAGAGAGAGAGACTAGGATGGCTGTAAGAGAGAGATATAGAGAGACTAGATTGACAGTAAGAGAGAGAGAGAGAGACTAGGATGACAGTAAGAGAGAGATGGAGAGACTAGATTGACAGTAAGAGAGAGAGAGACTAGGATGACAGTAAGAGAGAGAGAGAGAGAGAGATAGAGAGACTAGATTGACAGTAAGAGAGAGAGAGAGACTAGGATGACAGTAAGAGAGAGAACCAAAAACATAGACCAAAAACATAGAGACCCGGAAAACCTGAGTCTACGCCTTCACTATGGTGAATCACTAAAACAATACAGAAATACACTACGGAAAAAGAAGGAACAGCATGTCAGAAATCAGCTCAATGTAATTGAAGAATCCATAGACTCTAACCACTTCTGGGAAAATTGGAAAACACTAAACAAACAACAACACGAAGAATTATCTATCCAAAATGGAGATGTATGGGTAAACCACTTCTCCAATCTGTTTGGCTCTATAACAAAGAATAAAGAGCAAAAACATATACATGATCAAATACAGATCTTAGAATCAACTATTAAAGACTACCAGAACCCACTGGATTCTCCAATAACATTGAATGAGCTACAGGACAAAATAAAAACCCTCAAACCCAAAAAGGCCTGTGGTGTTGATGGTATCCTCAATGAAATGATCAAATATACAGACAACAAATTCCAATTGGCTATACTAAAACTCTTTAACATCATCCTTAGCTCTGGCATCTTCCCCAATATTTGGAACCAAGGACTGATCACCCCAATCCACAAAAATGGAGACAAATTTGACCCCAATAACTACCGTGGAATATGCGTCAACAGTAACCTTGGGAAAATCCTCTGCATTATCATTAACAGCAGACTCGTACACTTCCTCAATGAAAACAATGTACTGAGCAAATGTCAAATTGGCTTTTTACCAAATTACCGTACAACAGACCATGTATTCACCCTGCACACCCTAATTGACAACCAAACAAACCAAAACAAAGGCAAAGTCTTCTCATGCTTTGTTGATTTCAAAAAAGCCTTCGACTCAATTTGGCATGAGGGTCTGCTCTACAAACTGATGGAAAGTGGTGTTGGGGGTAAAACATATGACATCATAAAATCCATGTACACAAACAACAAGTGTGCGGTTAAAATTGGCAAAAAACACACACATTTCTTCACACAGGGTCGTGGGGTTAGACAGGGATGCAGCTTAAGCCCCACCCTCTTCAACATATATATCAATGAACTGGCGCGGGCACTAGAAAAGTCTGCAGCACCCGGCCTCACCCTACTAGAATCTGAAGTCAAATGTCTGCTGTTTGCTGATGATCTGGTGCTTCTGTCACCAACCAAGGAGGGCCTACAGCAGCACCTAGATCTTATGCACAGATTCTGTCAGACCTGGGCCCTGACAGTAAATCTCAGTAAGACCAAAATAATGGTGTTCCAAAAAAGGTCCAGTCACCAGGACCACAAATACAAATTCCATCTAGACACTGTTGCCCTAGAGCACACAAAAAACTATACATACCTTGGCCTAAACATCAGCGCCACAGGTAACTTCCACAAAGCTGTGAACGATCTGAGAGACAAGGCAAGAAGGGCATTCTATGCCATCAAAAGGAACATAAATTTCAACATACCAATTAGGATTTGGCTAAAAATACTTGAATCAGTCATAGAGCCCATTGCCCTTTATGGTTGTGAGGTCTGGGGTCCGCTCACCAACCAAGACTTCACAAAATGGGACAAACACCAAATTGAGACTCTGCACGCAGAATTCTGCAAAAATATCCTCAGTGTACAACGTAGAACACCAAATAATGCATGCAGAGCAGAATTAGGCCGATACCCACTAATTATCAAAATCCAGAAAAGAGCAGTTAAATTCTATAACCACCTAAAAGGAAGTGATTCCCAAACCTTCCACAACAAAGCCATCACCTACAGAGAGATGAACCTGGAGAAGAGTCCCTAAGCAAGCTGGTCCTGGGGCTCTGTTCACAAACACACCCTACAGAGCCCCATGACAGCAGCACAATTAGACCCAACCAAATCATGAGAAAACAAAAAGATAATTACTTGACACATTGGAAAGAATTAACAAAAAAACAGAGCAAACTAGAATGCTATTTGGCCCTACACAGAGAGTACACAGCGGCAGAATACCTGACCACTGTGACTGACCCAAAATTAAGGAAAGCTTTGACTATGTACAGACTCAGCGAGCATAGCCTTGCTATTGAGAAAGGCCGCCGTAGGCAGACATGGCTCTCAAGAGAAGACAGGCTATGTGCTCACTGCCCACAAAATGAGGTGGAAACTGAGCTGCACTTCCTAACCTCCTGCCCAATGTATGACCGTATTAGAGAGACATATTTCCCTCAGATTACACAGATCCACAAAGAATTCGAAAACAAATCCAATTTTGAAAAACTCCCATATCTACTGGGTGAAATTCCACAGTGTGCCATCAGAGCAGCAAGATTTGTGACCTGTTGCCACGAGAAAAGGGCAACCAGTGAAGAACACGCACCATTGTAAATACAACACATATCTATGCTTATTTATTTTATCTTGTGTCCTTTACCATTTGCACATTGTAAAAACACTGTATATATATATATAATATGACATTTGTAATGTCTTTATTGTTTTGAAACTTCTGTATGTGTGATGTCTACTGTTAATTTTTATTGTTTATTTCACTTTATATATTATATACCTTACTTGCTTTGGCAATGTTAACACATGTTTCCCATGCCAATAAAGCCCATTGAATTGAATTGAATTGAATTGAGAGAGAGAGAGAGAGAGAGAGAGAGACTAGGATGACAGTAAGAGAGAGCCAGAGGGGCAAAGAGAAGAGAAAATGAAAAGAGAAAGAAACCGTGACAGAGCAACAGACGGGTAAAGGAGAGGGACTAGATATATGTTGCTGAATAAAAGAAAAGCACACAGCGACATGGCTGGAGCCTACAGGTGAGAGAGAGACAAAGTGAGCTGCTACACGGAGCACGTTACTGTGTCGGCCTGTCGGCTTCCCAGTAGACACTGCAGTAAAATACACACGTTTCTCAACCCAACAGGTGTCAGGATGACATATCTCCTCCGTTTAAGAATGAGGAAAAGGGAAAGGGATCTCTGTCTATCCAGACACAGGGCTGGTCACACACACACAGGGCTGGTTCTCTCTGTCTCTCTCTGTCTCTGTGTCTCTGTGTCTCTGTGTCTCTGTGTCTATATATATATATATATGTATATATATAGTGATGTTATTAAACCTTTACAGACACACATACACACACTAGACTACACTATCTGTCTATATTCAAGCTTTTGCCCTTTTCCCTGGCTCACATTCATGCCCAAACAGGAACATCCGTCTGTATTTGTTTCTCCGTCCGCCCACCCAGCCTGAACGAGCCGATCACTTCTGTGCACTTCCTCCAGTCATCTCAAATAGCCAATCTGGGCATGTGCAAACAAGCAATCCAATAGCTCACAATACAAATGTATGGAAATTCCATATTCAATAGAGTGGATTTTACTGCCAGTTATCTGTGGGCGTGGGCCCATCTAGAGAGGAAGTGATGGAGAGGAAGGAGAGATGGACAGGAGGGAGAGATGGAGAGATTGAGAGGAGGGAGAGATGGAGAGATGAGGGAGAGATGGAGAGGAGGGAGAGATGGAGACGGGTGGAGAGATGGGGAGAGGTGGAGAGAGAAAGGGAGAGATGGAGAGAGAAAGGGAAAGATGGAAAGGAGGGAGAGATGGCGGGAGGGAGAGATGGAGAGATTGAGAGGAGGGAGAGATGGAGAGATTGAGAGGAGGGAGAGATGAGAGGAGGGAGAGATGGAGAGAGGTGGAGAGATGGGGAGAGGTGTAGAGGAGGGAGAGATGGAGAGAGAGATGGAGAGAGAGATGGAGAGGAGAGAGAGATGGTGAGAGATGGAGAGGAGAGAGAGATGGAGAGGAGAGAGATGGAGAGGAGAGAGAGATGGAGAGGAGAGAGATGGAGAGAGATGAGGAGTGAGAGATGGAGAGAAGAGATGGAGAGAAGAGAGAGATGGAGAGGAGAGAGAGATGGAGGAGTGAGATGGAGAGAGAGATGGAGAGGAGAGAGATGGAGAGGAGAGAGAGATGGAGAGGAGAGAGATGGAGGGAGAGAGAGATGGAGAGAGAGATGGAGAGTGAGATGGAGAGGAGAGAGAGATGGAGAGGAGAGTGAGATGGAGAGAGAGATGGAGAGTGAGATGAGAGGAGAGAGAGATGGAGAGGAGAGAGTGACAGAGAGAATTAAAGAGAGGAATGATGTAGATGGTGCAGTAATTTATGTTCATTATGGTGTTCTTTACCAGACCAGCCTTCTGCACTATAATACACAGAGTCGGCGTTTCACAGACCCAAACCCAATTTACCTCTTTTTACATACCCACATCTTTTCCTCTGTTTCATTCCCCATCTCCCCCTCTTCCTCTTCCCCCATCTCTATGTCTTCCCCCTATCCTCCCGACTCTTGCTCTCTCCCTTTCCCTCTCTCCATCCGTCTCCTCCTCTCTTCTGTCTCATTCCCCATCTCCCCCTCTTCCTCTTCCCCCATCTCTGTCTTCCCCCTATCCTCCCGACTCTTGCTCTCTCCCTTTCCCTCTCTCCATCCGATGCCTCCTCTCTTCTGTCTCATTCCCCATCTCCCCCTATCTCTGTCTTCCCCCATTCACCATCTCCAATATCCTCCCGACTCTTGCTCTCTCCCTTTCCCTCTCTCCATCCGTCTCCTCCTCTCTTCTGTTTCATTCCCCATCTCCCTCTTCCCCCATCTCTGTCTTCCCCCTATCCTCCTGACTCTTGCTCTCTCCCTTTCCCCTCTCTCCATCCGACGCCTCCTCTCTTCTGTCTCATTCCCCATCTCCCCCTCTTCCTCTTCCCCCATCTCTGTCTTCCCCCTATCCTCCCGACTCTTGCTCTCTCCCTTTCCCTCTCTCCATCCGACGCCTCCTCTCTTCTGTTTCATTCCCCATCTCCCCCTCTTCCTCTTCTCCCATCTCTATGTCTTCCCCTATCCTCCCGACTCTTGCTCTCTCCCTTTCCCTCTCTCCATCCGTCTCCTCCTCTCTTCTGTCTCATTCCCCATCTCCCCCTCTTCCTCTTCCCCCATCTCTCTGTCTTCCCCCTATCCTCCCGACTCTTGCTCTCTCCCTTTCCCTCTCTCCATCCGTCGCCTCCTCTCTTCTGTTTCATTCCCCATCTCCCCCTCTTCCTCTTCCCCCATCTCTATGTCTTCCCCCTATCCTCCCGACTCTTGCTCTCTCCCTTTCCCTCTCTCCATCCGTCGCCTCCTCTCTTCTGTCTCATTCACCATCTCCCGATCTCTCTTCCCTCTCTCCCCCCTCTCTGTCTCTTGCTCTCTCCTCTCTGGGTGATGGCTCATAGAGCAGCGAGACGTCTAGATATGTGAGTCTGCGCCTCGCCTCATTTCCTCAACTAATGGAGACATGGAGGCATGGTGAGAGGGTGAGAGAGGCAGATAGAGAGAGAGAGAGAGAGAAACCAAGAGAGACAGAGAGAGTGAGAGAACGAGAGACAAATGGAGAGAGAGACTCAATAACATCATAGATAACATCACAAGTACCTCAGATATTAAAACCCAAACGTTCCATGAGTGAGTCATGTCTGACTTTAAAAGAAATAATGATTACGACTGAGGAGACAGATTATGATTCGTAGGCTGTGTTCGTGACTGAAAAGGCCCTCTGAGTGGGGTTAGAGATTCACCCAAATGTGGGTGTCTGATTGTGGGCTGTCAGTCATATGAACAGAGCATACTTCACCTGGTCTCCACAGTGGCCTGTCCTTTTAGAACATAGCAGATAGACAGGGACGTCATGGTTTCTATGACAACAACCAGTCTCGTCCTCAACCTGAGCTCCCCATGTAATTCATTAGGCAGCAAGCCACTACATGTATCATCAGGTATCAGAGAGAAAGAAAGTAGAACCACATGAATAAACATGAACCCACAACAAACTAAAAGGTGTGTGGTATCCACACACTGAAGCTGTAGCTACTAAGGATACAGAGGTATCCACACACTGAAGCTGTAGCTACTAAGAATACAGCAACAGAGGTATCCACACACTGAAGCTGTAGCTACTAAGAATACAGCAACAGAGGTATCCACACACTGAATCTGTAGCTACTAAGAATACAGCAACAGAGGTATCCACACACTGAAGCTGTAGCTACTAAGAATACAGCAACAGAGGTATCCACACTCACTCACTCACTCACTCACTCACTCACTCACTCACTCACATTCCCTCATTCACTCACACACGCATATGCACACACAAGCACGCACACACACACAGCTGGGTCCCCGTTCCTGCCCATCTCCCTCATGGTGCTTTTTCACCCAGCTGCAGGAAAGTGATTTGGACCCGGGAGCACCCCTCCATGCCATCCATCTGTTACCGTGGGACCGGGCCTTGGTCCAGACAGCTCTGTGTGTGTGTGTGTGTATGTGTGTGTGTGTGTGTGTGTGTGTGTGTGTGTGTGTGTGTGTGTGTGTGTGTGCAGCAGCTGACTATGGCACGCCAGCCAGACCTCTGGGCTGGCACCGTTCAGCACTAATGCTAGCGCTAGCATTAAGGGCCTCCAGGGGACACGACAGGGGGGCCACACACAGCCCAGAACACAGCCCAGCACAGCTGAACAGGTTAGAGGGAGGACGATGGAGGGGCTAGCTAAGGCCAGGGATGGGAGGGTTGGGGGGGGGGGGTGCTGACACAATGGATGTTCAGGACGAGGGAAGGTGGATGGTGGATGTTGGTGGTGGATGTTCAGGACGAGGTGGATGTTCAGGACGAGGGAAGGTAGGCAGGCTACTGGAGCAAACACCTCCTTAGGGCACCAGCTTCCCTCAGCCATCCCTCCAGCGAGAAGCCAGTCCAACCATTCTTTAGGAGGCCACTGACTGGAAATGAACAATGGACAATTGGAAACCATAAAAAAGCATCAATACTATGAAACGAGGCCATGCTTTGTAATATCATTATTGACTAACATATCCTTGTTGTTATGTGCTAAAAGACTAGCCTAATATGTAATACAGTATGTCAAGTAGCACTGTGCCACACTAAAAGCATGCTAACGGTCATGCCGGTTGCAGGGCCGCACACTACGCCTTGTCTAGCTGCTAAACGCTGGCCTCGCCACTGCTTCTTTAAATGCGGGTGACATTTACATGAAGTGCTTCATTTGTGCCAAGGACAGAAGTGTGGTGTGTTAACAATTAAAAGGGTGCTTAATGGGGCATGCAAATGCTATTTTGAGAGCATGTTGTGGGAAGAAGAATTGGGCATAGCCTATTAGGAAGAAATCAGAGCAGTGTTCCCCTGAAGTGGGCCAAGGTCAACACTAGCTGGGAGGATGGCAGGCCTACTATCTGGGTTAGAAACTCAGCACAGCATAGAAACAAGTGACAAAAGCCAGTTTAACACGGCCGGATGGACGGACGGACGGACAAACAGACAGACAGAAAGAGTCCCGTCTTGGGTTCAACATTACTCCTCTTTCAAGGCCAGCCTTCTCTTCCCTGCTGCACATCAAACTTCACAGGGATCTGGAGAACACTCAGCAGTCAGAACCAGTCTAGGAAAACACAGGAGAGACATCGCTGGCCAAAAACATACGCTGCATTGGGGCCCGGTGTTCAGGCAGCTAAGGCCTGGAACAGAAACAGTTGAAGGTAGTGGGTTATAAGGGGATAGGGGGTGAGGCAGGAAGAGAGCACAGAGCATGCTCTATGTGTGCCCCTCTCCCTGGTCCCTCTCCCAGACCCCATCCAAAGGCTCCAGTGTGTCCCTGTGTCCTGGGCCCGGCCAGAGGGGGAACAGGGGCGCTCTCTGTGCCTTGTGAAGTGGCCAGACTCCCAGCCTCCTGCCCCCAGCCAGGTGTGTGTTTTGGGGTTTTACAGTGGGTCAGTGCCTGGCTGGCTGCCTGGAGGTTGTGTGTTCATGTGCCACACTCATGTTTACCATCAGGGAGGAGCTTTCATCCACAGAGAGGCTGTGAAGTGGGCAGGACTGGGATGAAAAGATCTGGGCTGTGCTGGGGGACCTGCCAGTAGCATCGATTACAATACATCCCTTACACACTCACCAACACAGTTACAGACACAGAAGTTCAATAACCCCTCTATTTCATTCCAGTTTCAAAATCCATGTGAAAAAGCCTGGCCTATTGGACTACAGTAGACTGTACCAGTGGGAGCGAGGGGGAGAGGGGGACTTGTTCAACAAACCCCTATTAAGACATGTAAATATCATTGACCTTCAGCAAGCTTTTTCCAACAGACATGGCACTATTTAACATTTGGAGAGCGTACAGAATCTCTCCAGTTTGAGGGAGGTTGTGTATTGTGGGTCTTTCTATAAACTAGGGGACCAGTGAGGATTTCCTAAACTAGACAACTTGTTACAGCTGGCCATTGATAATGATCTGGCATTTTTTTGCAGAACACCGTCCATTTGTCGGTCCAGTTAAAAAAATTGTAAGAAAAGGCAATCCAAAAATCCAGAGAAAGATGGTGAATCGAACCCAAGACAAGTCAGCGAACTGTCAATGCCGGAGGAGAGGAGCGAGGGGCAAACTGTTCATGATGGCGATGCCTTTGCTAGCAGCGCTGCTAATCCTGTCAGTTCAAATTTGCAGGTTAATAAGCACTTTGTGACATTTGCTGATGTAAAAGGGCTATATCAATAAATACGATTTTTGGTAATGAGTTGAAACGCCAAGTGGATGCTTAACATTTATACATCCGGTGAAATATCTGTCTCGTTGTACTATCTGTGGTATAACCCCTGGCTTGTCATGCAGAATTCAAAGCTGGCCTACAACATGCAAAAAGGTAGGGCTGGAGGGATTAAACTGGCAAACGTGTGGATTGGAATGTACACTGCCCTGCACATGAAAACAACAATAAAACAAAGAGCCCTCTGAAAAAAGTATTTTGAGCATGCCGAAACAAGGAGCATGTCGAAACAAGGAGCATGCCGAAACAAGGAGCATGCCGAAACAAGGAGCATGTCGAAACAAGGAGCATGCCGAAACAAGGAGCATTCCGAAACAAGGAGCATGCCGAAACAAGGAGCATGCCGAAACAAGGAGCATGTCGAAACAAGGAGCATGCCGAAACAAGGAGCATGCCGAAACAAGGAGCATCCCGAAACAAGGAGCATGCCGAAACAAGGAGCATGCCGAAACAAGGAGCATGCCGAAACAAGGAGCATGCCGGAGCATGCGAAACAAGGATCCCGCAAGGAGCATCGAAACAAGGAGGAGCATGCCGAAACAAGGAGCATTTTGTGGCAACAAGCAGCAGACAAGGCTAAATCGGACACCCAGGTCATAGTTAACACTCAACATAAATAAAGACACTACAGCCAGAGTCTTCAGAACAGCCTTAGAAGGAGGCTAAACGTCACAGCCACAAGCCCGCTCATGGCTTTGAGTAAGAATTTGACTGTCCGGAGTTAAATGAACTTGACATGGGGAAAGTCATCGTGGGAGGTTTTGAAAAGAAAGGAAGGATTTTTTTTCTTTACAAACTTGTTCTGTACTGTGAAGATAATCTGTGCTTCATATTATCACATAGGCAGGAGGCCTATATATACTCACACTGTATATGTGTTCTGCTGTAGTTATATTCCAATATTGTGATATTGTGATTTTGTTCTACTGCTACATTGATGTCTTGAAAATTATATGAAATTTGGGTCTTCTAAGACCCACAGCTGAGTATGTGTGCATATGCATATTGACGGTGTTCTGCATATGGACGGTGTTCTGCATATGGACGGTGTTCTGCATATGGACGGTGTTCTGCATATGGACGGTGTTGTGCATATGGACGGTGTTCTGCATATTGACGGTGTTCTGCATATTGACGGTGTTCTGCATATTGACGGTGTTCTGCATATTGACGGTGTTCTGCATATTGACGGTGTTCTGCATATTGACGGTGTTCTGCATATGGACGGTGTTCTGCATATTGACGGTGTTCTGCATATTGACGGTGTTGTGCATATGGACGGTGTTGTGCATATGGACGGTGTTGTGCATATGGACGGTGTTCTGCATACGGACGGTGTTCTGCATATGGACGGTGTTCTGCATACGGACGGTGTTCTGCATATGGACGGTGTTCTGCATATGGACGGTGTTCTGCATATGGACGGTGTTGTGCATATGGAGTGCTGTCCGTTTCACCACCATAGATAGTAGGCTACTTGGCTGTTTACTCTGTCTGCTGCGCTGCTACCTTGTGTTTGACACTTTTTTTCTCAATGTGTTCCGGTAACGCAGAGCCCCCGGATAACCCCTCCCCCTCTCATTCTCACCATGTGTTCCAGGACCTCAGAGCCCCGGGATAACCCCTCCCCCTCTCATTCTCACTATGTGTTCCGGGACCTCACGATTTACAAATTAAGCACTGGTGGTTACACGTGGTCTGCGGTTGTGTGGCCGGTTGAACGTACTGCCAAACAGCACTGGTGGTTACAGGTGGTCTGCGGTTGTGTGGCCAGTTGGACGTACTGCCAAACAGCACTGGTGGTTACACGTGGTCTGCGGTTGTGTGGCCGGTTGGACGTACTGCCAAACAGCACTGGTGGTTACACGTGGTCTGCGGTTGTGTGGCCAGTTGGACGTACTGCCAAACAGCACTGGTGGTTACACGTGGTCTGCGGTTGTGTGGCCGGTTGGACGTACTGCCAAACAGCACTGGTGGTTACACGTGGTCTGCGGTTGTGTGGCCAGTTGGACGTACTGCCAAACAGCACTGGTGGTTACACGTGGTCTGCGGTTGTGTGGCCGGTTGGACGTACTGCCAAACAGCACTGGTGGACATTCCTGAAGTCAGCATGCCAATCGCGCACTCCCTCAAAACTTGAGATATCTGTGGCATTGTGTGACAAAACTGCATATTTTAGAGTGGCCTTCTATTGTCCCCAGCACAAGGTGCACCTGTGTAATGATCATGCTGTTTCATCAGCTTCTTGTTATACCACACATGTCAGGTGGACGGATTATCTTGGCAAAGGAGAAATGCTCACTAACAGGGACGTAAACAAATTTGTGCACAAAATTTGAGAGAAATAAGATGGTGCATATGGAACATTTCTGGGATCTTTTATTTCAGCTCATGAAACACTTTACATGTTGAGTTTATATTTTTGGTCAGTATAAAATCGCTAGCGAATGGATGTTGATCATCTGTTTGATTTACAGCAGGGTCTCGTTAGATTTAACAGAGAAAACATTAAAGTAATGAGTTGATGTTTTCATATGTTTCTGTGCCCGGGATTGGACTCTGTGCCTACTTTGCACAATTGTGTAGAATAGACTATTGCACAACATCCAATGCTATTCCTATGAATTATTCTGGATATAATGACAACAAACTACATAGCCTAGTGTGCTCACTCACAGCATGATCTGGTAATGAAATAACATGACAAATACATTTTGTTTTCCATGTTACACCTGCAATTCATAACAATAACAAGGGGCTTGAAGTAGCCTACTTGAACTTGAATTTGGAGCTCAGTAATTAAAGTACTAGAATAGGCCAACCGTGAAAATCAGACATTTCCTCAATTTGGTGCTTGAAAAGTCCTTGTAATTATTGTAGCCAATTTATAAGTTCTCCTGCTCCCTTATAATTATCTATGATTTTTATAACAGTTTTTGTGAGAGATGCGGCCATTTTCATTTGTTTCCTGCAGCTTCAATTAAAGGGTGTTGTGCTACTCTGTTGGGGTAAAACCATGTGTGGTTATTATGACGACAGCATCTGTCGGCTTCAACTTCACTTTCCATACAAATCCTTCAATGAAAAAAAGGAACCTGCTTTTTGGTCACTTTCTCATTACTAAAACAGCGATGGTGAGATTCAAATGGTGAGATTCAAATGGTGAGATTAATGCTACCCTGCATCAGCCACATAGGCTACAGACAGATGCATCCAATCTATTTAGTCGGGCAATGTCCACATTATTCTCACATATTTTAGAATGTAATAATCATTTGCATATCAATGCATTGGCAAAGGCCTAAAGAATCATTATTCCTAAAGTGGTAATGGCCCTACTTTTTTGTTCACTTTCTGAATGATTTTAGTACACTTTTTGAATGCTTTTGGGGGGGAGTGTGGGGTTCTATAATAGGCCCTATATGTACAATTATATAAACAATACATTTGTATAACATTGAGGTCCTTGAAAATGACAATGAAGTGCTTGAAAGAGTCCCTGAAAGTTCTTGAATTTGAATAGTCAATGTCTGTATGAACCCTGCTTAAAGGATGTATAGTCCTCGTCCTGTTGTTGTATAGCTGGAGTTATGAGCCAATGTGTATGAGCCAGTGTATGTGATGTGTAGGTCAGTGTATATGTGTGTATGTGATGTGTAGGTCAGTGTATGTGATGTGTAGGTCAGTGTATGTGATGTGTAGGTCAGTGTATATGTGTGTATGTGATGTGTAGGCCAGTGTGTATGTGATGTGTAGGTCAGTGTACGTAATGTGTAGGTCAGTGTATGTGTAGGTCAGTGTATGTGATGTGTAGGTCAGTGTATATGTGTGTACGTGATGTGTAGGCCAGTGTGTATGTGTGTATGTGATGTGTAGGTCAGTGTATGTGATGTGTAGGTCAGTGTACGTGATGTGTAGGCCAGTGTGTATGTGATGTGTAGGTCAGTGTATGTGATGTGTAGGTCAGTGTATGTGTAGGTCAGTGTATGTGATGTGTAGGTCAGTGTATATGTGATGTGTAGGCCAGTGTGTATGTGATGTGTAGGTCAGTGTATGTGTAGGTCAGTGTATGTGATGTGTAGGTCAGTGTATATGTGTGTACGTGATGTGTAGGCCAGTGTATCAGGTCACTGTCACCCCAGGGTCTTTATTCCACTGTTCTTTCTACCATCTGAAAACAGCCTAAATGTCATGTTACTAGTTTGTTTTGCTCAATTCAAATATCTATTGATCCCAGCCAAGCAAAGCAACAGTATTTGAGCTTCAACCTCCTAGAAGTTGTTTTCATCCCTTAGCTCAACTATCTTGAGAGCTGGTGTAGATATGTCTGAAATAAATATTTCATAATTATATCTATATTGTCTACTTGTACATGTAGTATACTTTAAAATAGCACATAGAGGCCTGTCTGAAAATCATCGGTCAACACAGTGAGTCATGGCCAATAGGACTGCAGCACTAATCAAAAAGGCATTGTCATGATGTCAAACGCATAAGCACATTATTGAACGTAGCCATTCCAACACTGAGGCTCTGACAGAACCGACGCAGGTGTAGAGGGAAGGGGAGGACATACTGCTTTAAAAACCGCAGCCTATTCAGATCTCTAAATGGTGTCCATTATGAAGCCGGGGAAGCTGTTGTTCATTGGCAGGGCTGAATGGTTTCACAGAGAGCCACGTTCACCATCACCACAGCAGCAGGTCACCTATTCACACACTGATTAGTGTTAAACAGCAGCAGAACTAAAAGCATTTTCCAATACAGCCTCATATCAGAGGGACTTTAAACAACACGCAAGCACACCAGCACTCATCGGCACACACACCCACACACACATACACCCACATACACCCACATACACCCACATACACCCACACACACACACACCCACACCCACCCACACCCACACCCACACACACCCACACCCACACCCACACACACCCACACACCCACATACACACACACCCACATACACACACACACATACACACACCCACACATACACACACACCCACACATACACACACACCCACACCCACACACACCCACATACACACACACACCCACATAAACACACACACCCACATACACACCCACACCCACACCCATACACCCACATACACACCCACACACACCCACACCCACACTCACCCACACACACACACATACACACCCACATACACACCCACACCCACATGCACACACACACCCACACACACACACACACCCCCACACACACACACCCCCACATACACACACACCCACACCCACATACACACACACCCACATTCCTCCTCTTCTCTGACAGTGGGGGACATTATGATTGTTAGCTGAACCCACCTCCCTTGTTTTGTCAGCAAAACGCTCCCCAGAGCAGCACACTTATCACAGTAGAGAAAGGCTTTATGCTCTCCTTTCCTTGCAGCGAAGAGAGACAAAAATATACGGTTCAATTATAGTGTCTGTCAGCCCTGTATGAGCTTGTGATGGACTGAGTCGAGTTGAGCTTGATGCTGGAGAGAGAGAGAAAGTGAGAGAATGAGAGAGAGAGAGAGAGAGAGAGAGACGATAGACAGAAATAATTCAATCCTCCAGCTAATGCATGTTGCAAAATGCAGAGATTCAGTGATTCAACTGGCACTGACTCATCCATACAGTCTCTGGTATAAGAGCAGAAAACTGGTGTGTTAAAAGCGATACCAGCCAACTCTGAACAAACCAACAGGTATGAATCTGTTGTGAATCTGATCCACTGTGAAGCACAAATTCTGAATAAAAGCGCTATATAAATATATCATTATTATCAAGCAAGAGTCAACCAGGGACCCGAGGGGGAGTCAAACCTGTTACCTAACAGAAGTGATTCAGTGAGTCATTCTCCACTAGGTCGTGATGAGGGTGTGCAGACAGACTGGAGGGAGACATCTATCTGTGAGTCGCTGCAGGGCAAAGTGATTCAACCAGCCAGCCAGTGGAGAGAGGTATAGTGGAAGGAGAGTCTGGAGAACAGGGAGCTGGCTTTGGTCTTCTCATGTATTCTCAGCCCTCCAGACAGACAGACAGACAGACAGACAGACAGACAGACAGACATGAGGCCCCAAACAGAGAGGGAATGTACAACCAGCCACACACACTCACAACAACAACAACACTTAAATAAATTAGAAAGAGAAACACAAATACAGAGTCAAAACAGACAGTTGGAAAGATTAAAATGTATACTCAGTCTACTAAAACAACATGTACATGTAAAACACACAGCACAAACAGAATACACACATACTGTAGGAGTAGCAGTAGGATGTATCTGCATGTGCGAGACGGGCCTACAATCTCAGTTGTAATCAAAGGTCAGTTGTGATAGAGGAGCTAAACCCCACTCCAATCTGAGGAGCTAGTGGCAGGGGGGGGGGGACAGATGAACAAATATTACACAGCCCTTCAGAAAGCAATTCCAGTCCAGTTCAGACCAACGTCTATGACAACCCCACAGGATCAGCACTTGCGGCAGCACGAGGCCAACCAAGGTAACCAAACAAAAGCCGTAGAAAACCCCAGCAACAGCTCTCTTGCTGTTGCCACACCTCAACATCTCTGTAAGACAGATCAACAAAGTGTGTCTATGACAACCCCCAAGCATCAGCAACGACACCAACCAATGGTGAACCACGGTGACCAAACATACGGCATCTGAAACACTCCGTGGTCGTCGCCACACGTCAGTGTGACAGATCAACAACAGTGTGTCTATGACAACCCCCAAGCATCAGCAACGACACCAACCAATGGTGAACCACGGTGACCAAACATACGGCATCTGAAACACTCCGTGGTCGTCGCCACACGTCAGTGTGACAGATCAACAAAGTGTGTCTATGACAACCCCCAAGCATCAGCAACGACACCAACCAATGGTGAACCACGGTGACCAAACATACGGCACCTAAAACACTCCGTGGTCGTCGCCACACGTCAGTGTGACAGATCAACAAAGTGAGAGCTACTGTTGCTGATTTTGATTTTATTTCATTTAACCTTTAATTAACTAGGCAAGTCAGATAAGAACGCATTCGTATTTTACAAGGACGGCCTCCTCTCACCGTGGAGGCTCTGAGATTCCACTGGATTATAGGAGTTTTTATCAACTGTGAATTTAGGCAGATCGATTAAAAGATGGGAGGACGTGTGTGTGTGTGTGTGTGTTCTGGAGCCCCCTACAGAGAGGTGGAATGGCTGTGATTATTGTGTTATTAGCAGCAGAGAAATAACAGCCTAGATCCCAGAGGACACACACACACAGGTATGGATTAGGGCACGTCGCGCCGTCGGACCAACGCCTGTCGCATCATCAGGTCACTCTACACAGATATGAGTCATTGGACAGGGGCTTGTAGCGTGTGTGTGTAGTATCAGAATGAATGTGTGTGTGTGTGTGTGTGTGTGTGTGTGTGTGTGTGTGTGTGTGTGTGTACACTGTGCAGTTCATATCAACTTTAGAGATGAATTCAAGGCTGTTTCTATGTGAAACAGAGATTCTGCCTCAGGTTAAAAAGACGCCCACATCGTCACGAACCAACAGCCATTCTATAGCTCAGCCAATGCAGCGGACAGACGTCACGCTGTCCAATGTGAAGATGGATATCTTTTCAAACAGACTCTGTTCAAAGGAGGAAGTGATATTTAAAAGCAGAGTATTATTTTATTAATCGTCTCTTTTGGTCACGGAGGTCTCCGAGTGGCGTATTGGCTTCATTTTAATTGCCCTTTTCTTCCACCTAGATATGATATAGATACATAATATATGGATAGAAATAACCTTGAGGAAGTGCTTGAGCTTTTAGGGAATAAAGACTCAAACCAGCATTGGAAAGGTGAATTTAGGTGTACATGTAAATACAACAAGTCCCCGAAACAGTGCAGTACTGAACAATGTACAGTTTTTACACCAACATCTATATCCTGAACACAAAACAGATCTGAAGGATGATATGACTGTCCCTGTTGAAAGAGTTCTTCACATACATCCTCAATTCTTACTCTTGCTCATTTTCCAAATGCTCCGAGTCTAAGGGGAGTGGTGTGTGTTTGTGTTGAGGTGATGGGTAAGGTTCTGGGGTGAGGTGTCATGTAAAGGCAGAGTGGGTTGAGGAACCAGGAACCAGAAATCTGCATTTTCAATATGCAGACCATTGATTAATCTGCGCTTTAAACCATTTAAGCTGTTTCATATTGAAAGTCAACAGTGTTTTTTGCTTCAATACACTGACCAGGGACGTGCAACTGTAGTTTTCCTTCGCAGAACATACATTAGTGCAACACATTCGGCAGAAATAGCTTCATTTTCGCTATGTGGCTATTTGGCTAGCAGCCACATAAGTAAATGATCTTACAATGAAAAAGCAAGCTCAATTTCTTAATGTTTTGCTAGAAGTCAATCTTGCATTTTACCAGAGTAAAAATAGGCTACACCGAGAAAAGTAGCTACACATCAGTTCGTGAAAAGTGCAACTGAAGCATAGAATTTGTCTAATGCCGAAGCATTGTAGATCTGCCATTACAGAACGTAGCAATATATTTCTTAATTGCTGAATTCTGCGTTAATAACGGACCCTTGGCAACCATTCGGCGACACAGATGGACTGCTCCCTTGGAGTTGTGAAGAGACAGATGGATCCTCGCCAGCATTTTAAAGAAACTTCCTCACAATCTCTCACCCCAACATGACTTAGCTTTTTACCCTAGGGTGTTTCCCAAACACACACACACACACACACACACACACACACACACACACACACACACACACACACACACACACAGCAGCTGCTCTTATGGAACGATTCACATGCTTGGTCATAGACTTTGTTCAGCTCATGGACAAGCTGGGTTCACATCGAATGCACATATGGTAAAATGCATATACATACAAAATATATATACGCTTGTATTTTACTGCAAGGTCATGCGCTCAGAAATGCATTTCATCTCATTCTTTCCCAAATGTTTTTTTGGTCTGTGTGTGTGTGTGTGTGTGTGTGTGTGTGTGTGTGTGTGTGTGTGTGTGTGTGCGTGCGTGCATGTGTATTTGAATCCTGCCATAAGAGCAGCTGTGTGTATATTTGTTTGTGTGTGTGGTTATAAGTCTCTCTAGGCTGTTTTCATCATAGGAATACGTTCTGGTAACTTCCATTTTCATCTCCTCTATCCCTGCCTGTATTCTCTAACTCGGTTGACATTTGTTTCTCTCTTAATGCTACAATATAATATAATGCTTTTCATGCTCTTCATATTATTCTGTACCTTTCTCTCCAGGATATTCACTTCATGTGCTGTGTTTTATTCAGAATTGTATTGGGTGACTTAGGTTGGAGAAAATGTCCTTGGGTTTGAGAAAGGCATATAACACATTATTTCTAACCGTATTATTATCCTCAGTCAAAACCCGCAAGATGACAAACTTGCCACTTTACACACCTACATGAAAAGTGCCGCCACGGCCCCATCAAGAAAGGCCATTTACAAAGACTGAAGAGTGGGTTCAGTGTGCTCTCTGTGGAGATCACGCTACAATAGGACATGCACTCCGTACACTGACTGAGGTAAACCACTCTTCGGTTTCGATAAAAGCCTCGCTGAAAAGGGCTCTGAATGATTCACTGCAGTTGACAAATGCATACAACATAAGCATAGCCTTCATATACATCTCTGTTGTCCTTATCCTCTATTTCTCCGAGAGCCACGTTGTCAACCAAACACTTTGTAGTGAGTTTAAAACACAAACCCTTCACAAACACCTTCACAAACCCACAACCGCTATGGATCACGAAGAAGTGACCAATGGACTCTCTGAGCTCGACTGTAATCAACCAATCACGGAGTATTAGTCTTTAGTCAAAATTCACAATCGTGTTCATACATACTCACCTGGACATGAATATGCATGCAGGCAGTCTTTTATATGGAACATGTGATAGAATCAGTTTAGACAGGGTCCCCACCCTTCCTGTTGAATAGTGACGGGGCTTCAAAACAACCAGGCTATTTAGTGCTCCTATTGGGAGGCGGAGGGGCGTCTGCCTGCCTACCTGGCCTCACACACTGACTCTCTGTTCAGCTCACGAGCACCACGACCCGCCAACTGCCATGGCACATAGGCAGGCCACTGTGTGTATGTTTGCGCGGGCATGTGTGTGTATGTGGCTGTCTAATACTGGGCCCAGTGTGTGTGAGGGTCATTACGGAGGTGTGAGAGTGTATGTGTGTCTGTGTGTGATGATCACGGCTCTGAGGTAGTGAGGTAGGGGTCTGGCACTCTGTGTTAATTGGGATAATTATCCTGTAACGAGGAATCAAAACCCCTGGGCCAGGATCAAAATACAGGATCAGATAAAGCTCCACACACAGGTTCAATCTGCTGTTCAATGGGAGCTTACCCTCTGACATTGTCTCCCTCCTCTGACTCAGAGGGTACCACTAGGCTCCTTTCGACTGGCCTGTTCACTTCCTGGTAGAGCTTGGTGGGTAGGAGGAAGTACAGAGGGGGGTAGGGAGAGTGACTGGGGACAGAGAGGTTCATGTGTTCGTAGCAGTAACACTCTATACCCTCTGCCCAGAGTGCACATACGAGGGAGGGCATAACGAAACCTTAGCCCTCCGACAGAGCCAACCCTTCTGAGGAGCTAGGCAGTCTTCTGCGGAGTCGGTCCCAGCCATGAGCACTGCCGGCCGGGCATGCTATTCAGCCAGGCGGAGGGTGGCTTTCTCCAGGAAAGGGCAGCCTGCTTGCCCTGAGGCAGGCTTCATGCAGCTGTCAGAAACTCTGACCCCCCCCCACCAGCCTCCCTGGAGCCCTCCTACACACACACACCCGTCCTCTGCCACTAGTCGTACAGTACAGTGTGATCAGGGTGGCAGCAAGGGCTGGAGTGACCTCTCCATCTGTCTGAGTTAGGCGAGCGGAGAGCGGCCGGAGGGGGGGGGGGGATCTTCACGCCTGTTTATAGATATTTGCCCTTTTGAGTTCACCTGTCACCCAGCCTGGCTCAGCTGGGCTCCAAGCCGCCACGCCACTGACTCTGCTCATCTGCAACAATGGCTCAGGAATGATGAGGGGTTTCACACCCCCCCCTCCTCTAAATGCTATGGTTTTGCTTTGAGCCTCCTGCTTCGTATTACAAGGCATCTGATTTGAATTATGTTTGATCACCAGGTAAATTATACTATGACGGTGTCACTGAGTCCAGGACAGACAGACAGAACGACATGACACTGACATACCTCCTGCTGTTACCCAGCATCCCCTGGCTAATTGGGATGTAACTGTGTGTTTGTGCTGGCAGGAGAAGAAGCAGCCAGCAGGGACGGTACAAAACTTTTCACAGAATCACACTGAAGGTCGCTGTGATCCAACGTAGCCTGAAATGAAGGACATCAGACCCACAGGAAGTTCTTAAAATCACAAACACCTGCACGAGCGTGTGTGTACGTTCTCTCTCTCACACACACACACACACACACACACACACACACACACACACACACACACACACACACACACACACACACACACACACACACACACACACACACACACACACACACACACACACACACACACACACACACACAGAAAAAAGCAAGCTAACTGATGTGCCCACTCCCCCATCACTTTGGCTCAGCAGGCGATGACATGGAGAACATCAGAGGAACACACAACAGGAGGTCCCAGCACAGTGGGGGAAAAGAGAAGGACATCTGTCTGGAGAAGAAGTCAACTCAACATGGCAGACAGAGATGTCAGAGTGGGGTGGCACAACACCATGGGAGGGAGAGACACAGAGAGGGGATATGTCGAGACAGTGATAGAGCGCTGTTCACGTTGATGAAAGAAAGTATGGATGATGTGTCCTAGCATGACTGGTATAAGGGTTGCCTTCTCTGTCGGTCAAGTTGTTATGCTTATTACCATGTAATTGAGTAATGCGGATTGAATACACCCTACAATTCATACTTAACTGTAAAAATGGGAAAGTACTATTTGTAAAACAACAAAAGAAAGGTACATGTAGATAGATGTGGTTGACGAAGAGAGAAAGAACAACAAGTAGAAGAGACGAAGGTTGGGAGAGACGAAGGTTTATGAGAATTGTGAAGGGTTCGGGCTCCTGTCAAAAAGCCATCCTTTGCCTCCCGAGTAGTGCAGTGGTCTAGGGCACTGCATCGCAGCGCTAGCTGTGCTACCAGAGACTCTGAGTTCACGCCCAGGCTCTGTTGCAGCTGGCCGCGACCGGGAGGTCCGTGGGGCGACGCACAATTGGCCTAGCGTCATCCTGGTTCGGGAGGGTTTGGCCGGTAGGGAAATCCTTGTCTCATCGCGCACCAGCGACTCCTGTGGTGGGCCGGGCGCAGTGCACGCTAACCAAGTTCGCCAGGTGCACGGTGTTTCCTCCGACACATTGGTGCGGTTGGCTTCCGGGTTGAATGCACGCCGTGTTAAGAAGCAGTGCGGCTGGTTGGGTTGTGTTTCGGAGGACGCATGACTTTCAACCTTCGTCTCTCAAGAGCCCTACAGGAGATGTACTGATGAGACGAGACTACTAACTACGAACAATTGGACACCACAAAATTGGGGAGAAAAGTGGGTAAAAAAAAACAATATAAAAAAGCCATCTGAACTTTAAATCCCCTAAAATCTACAGTACAGAGAAAACACTAAACTGTTGAAAAGAATCTATGCAGAAAAGAGCTAGAGTACTTCCTGACTTCAAGACACCTGTACCTCCCACACAGCAGCAGCTCAGTGTGTGTGTGTGTGTGTGTGTGTGTGTGTGTGTGTGTGTGTGTGTGTGTGTGTGTGTGTGTGTGTGTGTGCGTGTGTGTGATTCAATCTTTAACAAATTCACTGTTATTTACAGTGAAAACTGTAAACTGAATATAAAAAGAAAAGGTGCAGTATCCCCCCAGAATGCATACATATTCAAACATATAAATACATATTCATACATATGGACGCATATTCATACCTATAAATACCCACATGCATACATACTCTACAGTGGACTTGTCAGTGGGACCAGCCCAGCTACCAGCTCAGCTACCAGCCCAGCTACCAGCTCAGCTATCAGCTCAGCTACCAGCCCAGCTACCAGCCCAGCTACCAGCTCAGCTATCAGCTCAGCTACCAGCCCAGCTACCAGCTCAGCTACCAGCCCAGCTACCAGCTCAGCTATCAGCTCAGCTACCAGCCCAGCTATCAGCTCAGCTACCAGCCCAGCTATCAGCTCAGCTATCAGCTCAGCTATCAGCTCAGCTACCAGCCCAGCTATCAGCTCAGCTACCAGCTCAGCTATCAGCTCAGCTACCAGCCCAGCTACCAGCCCAGCTACCAGCTCAGCTACCAGCCCAGCTACCAGCTCAGCTATCAGCTCAGCTACCAGCCCAGCTACCAGCCCAGCTACGAGCTCAGCTACCAGCCCAGCTACCAGCTCAGCTACCAGCTCAGCTATCAGCTCAGCTACCAGCCCAGCTACCAGCCCAGCTACCAGCTCAGCTACCAGCCCAGCTACTGGCTCAGCTATCAGCCCAGCTACCAGCTCAGCTACCAGCCCAGCTACCGGCTCAGCTATCAGCTCAGCTACCAGCCCAGCTACCAGCTCAGCTACCAGTCCAGCTACCAGCCCAGCTGATTAAGTCCCAACATGATCCCCACGTTGGGAGTGGAGGGAAAGAAAGCGGGGTGGTGTGATACACAGTGAGACACCAGCAGAGAGACCAGACCACTGCTGCTGTAGCATCCACTTTATTGGCATAATGAGAGTGTCACTGTTCCACACTGTAAACCACGCGCTGTGTCACAAACAATTTAGTCTTACCTTCATCAAGATGTGTATGGGGACTTGTTCTTTGTCTGCAGATGCAGCCCTCGCTCTCTCTCTTTCTCTTGCTCTCTCTCTCCCTCTCTCTTGCTCTCTCTCTCTTTCTCTTGCTCTCTCTTTCTCTTGCTCTCCCTCTCTGTGCTCTCTCTCTCTTTTGCTCTCCCTCTCTTTTGCTCTCCCTCTCTCTTGCTCTCCCTCTCTCTTGCTCTCCCTCTCTCTTGCTCTCCCTCTCTCTTGCTCTCCATATCTCTTGCTCTCCATATCTCTTGCTCTCCCTCTCTCCATATCTCTTGCTCTCCCTCTCTCCATATCTCTTGCTCTCCCTCTCTGCCTCTCTCTTGCTCTCCCTCTCTGCCTCTTTCTTGCTCTCTCTTGCTCACCCTCTCTGCCTCTCTCTTGCTCACCCTCTCTGCCTCTCTCTCTTGCTCACCCTCTCTGCCTCTCTCTTTGCTCACCCTCTCTGCCTCTCTCTCTTGCTCACCCTCTCCCTTTTTCTCTCTCTGTCCATGAACTGTCATTTCCACCAGTCCAAATATACTTCTCCCTTTTCTTTAAATGTTTAAATTGCACACATTTTTATTGCCTGGACAGTTGTGTGCATCGTTGTCTTTGCTCAGTAAGTGAATGGTTTCTGTTGACTGTATACAGAAGAGCAATAGTGAGTAAACTGTCTCAAAAATATGTATTACCCAAGCACAATGGCCCCACAATGGACTTGAGAGAGAGAGAGAGAGAGAGAGAATTGGTCCTCTGATAACATAGGACTGGTTGCTCTACTTCAGTGTAGCAGAGATCTAACCCCCACCGTGGCCATTCAAGCTGGAGATGGGACTGTGGTGTTGTACCTGTTGCCTGCTATAGCAGTACAGAGACACTCTGGACACCTAAGTGACAGTTTACGGCAGAGTCATCTCTGAGCACAAACAACATGGACATATGTCTCTTGGCACAGCATTACTTAAATGATCCCTGTCAACATACAGTGCAAACAAAGCAGGCACCACAGCGTGTGCAACACACAGGCACGCACACAGGTACACACACAGGTACACACACACAGGCACACACACAGGCACACACACAAGCACACACACAAGCACACACACGTCATAGTACTTCACCAGCTCTCACCAAAGACAGAAAAAGACAACTCCTCCTTCATAACGAAAATAAACATCTTTGGAACAACTGCGACAAAACACAAGTGACACTAACAGAGTGTATAACGTAGTCTGTCACAGCAACAATAACACAAGTGACACTAACAGAGTGTGTACGTAGTCTGTCACAGCAACAATAACATAAGTGACACTAACAGAGTGTGTACGTAGTCTGTCACAGCAACAATAACACAAGTGACTCTAATAGAGTGTGTACGCAGTCTGTCACAGCAACAATAACACAAGTGACACTAACAGAGTGTGTATGTAGTCTGTCACAGCAACAATAACACAGGCCTCCATATTATTCATCCATAGGCATTCAGCAGGAGTAGCGGGCCTTAAGGTGGCGTCCATAAATGCTCTCCTAACCGCAGCAGCCATATTTCACCTTCCCTGACTGAACATGTTGATATTTGCCTTGATTTATCTGCGTTCCCCTCAGCTCAGCTTGTTATAGTGAGTAGAGTGCCGACAGCACAATAAACACGAATTAGAGACTACATCAAGTCAACAACTGACACTCTCCCAGAAGCCCCCCTGGGACTACTGAACTTGTTTCTCATGTCAGTCAGGCCTCACAGGGGGACATGGATGTTTGATTGCTGTTTGAACTATGTTATAATAGCCTAGATCAATGTTTGAAATGAAAGGTGTTTCTGTGGATGATCATCATTATTATCATCGTCATGTGACCTAGATGCTCCAGCCTCTGTTGAAGACCATTGTCCAGCCCAATGCCTACTTTTTAGCATCTTTAGGATGATCTTTATAATGAAAAGCCCTAAATAAATTAAACATATTATTATTATTATTATTATCATTTGACTGACTAAACAATGCAAGTGTCCAATTCCAATGTCATAAGAGTAGAGGTCAATTGAGATAGTGTCACGCCTTGGTCTTAGTATTTTGTGTTTTAGTTAAGTAGTTGGTCAGGCCAGGGTGTGACATGGGTTTATGTTATTGTGTTGTCGTATTGGGTTTTTTGTAGGCATTGGGATTGTGGTTGATCAGGGGTGTGTTTAGTTTAGGTTTGGCTGCCTGAGGCGGTTCTCAATCAGTCAGGTGATTCTTGAAGAGTCAGGTGATTCTTGTTGTCTCTGATGGGGAACCGTATTTAGGTAGCCTGGGTTTCACTGTGTATTTTGTGGGTGATTGTTCCTGTCTCTGTGTAGTGTTCACCAGATAGGCTGTAATAGGTTTTCACGTTCCGTTTGTTGTTTTTGTATTTATTAGTTATTTCATGTATCGTTCCGTTTTTCTTCATTAAAGACATAAGTAACCACCACGCTGCATTTCGGTCCGACTCTCATTCAACAAACGAAGAACGCCGTTAGAGAATCACCCACCACACACGGACCGAGCAGCGTGTTAACAGGCAGGAGCCAAAGGAGAGGCAACAGAAGCAGCTTCAGTGGGAGAGGCTGCACCACTTGGAGAATTGGACATGGGAGGAAGAACTGGACGGAAAAGGACCCTGGGCTCAGCCTGGTGAATATCGCCGCCCCAAGGAGGAACTAGAGGCGGCTAAAGCGGAGAGGCGCTGGTATGAGGAGGCAGCACGGCGACGTGGATGGAAGCCTGGGAATCAGCCCCAAAAATTTCTTGGGGGGGCTTACAGGGAGTATGGCTACGCCAGGTAGGAGACCTGCGCAAACTCCCTGTGCTTACCGGGGGGCTAGAGAGACAGGGCAGGCACCGTGTTATGCAGTGGTGCGCACGGTGTCCCCAGTGCGGGTGCATAGCCCGGTGCGGTATATTTCAGCTCCGCGTATCAGCCGGGCTAGATTGAGCGTCGAGCCAAATGCCATGAAGCCGGCTCTACGCATCTGGTCCCCAGTGCGTCTCCTTGGGCCAGCTTACATGGCACCAGCCTTGATCTCGGTGTCTCCGGTTCGCCTACATAGCCCAGTGCGGGCTATTCCACCTCGCCGCACTGGCAGGGCGACCGAGAGTATTCAACCGGGTAAGGTTGGGCAGGCTCGGTGCTCAAGAGCTCCAGTGCGCCTGCACGGTCCGGTCTATCCAGTACCACCTCCACACCCCAGCCATCCGGTAGCAGCTCCCCGCACCAGGCTTCCTGTGTGTGTCCTCGGCCCAATACCACCAGTGACAGCACCACGCATCAGGCCTACAGTGTGCCTCGCCTCTCCTGCGCTGTCGGAGCCTTTCTTCTCTCCTGCGCTGTCGGAGTCTCCCGCCTGTTCAGCGCTTCTAGAGCCTTCCTCATCTACAGCGCTGCTGGAGTCTCCTGTCTGTTCAGCGCTATCAGAGCCTTTCTCCTCTCCTGCGCTACCGGAGTCTCCCGCCTGTTCAGCGCTTCTAGAGCCTTCCTCCTCTACAGCGCTGCCGGAGCCTCCTGCCTGTTCGGAGCAGCCTGAGCTGCCAGTCTGCATGGAGCAGCTAGAGCTGCCAGTCTGCATGGAGCAGCTAGAGCTGCCAGTCTGCATGGAGCTGCCAGTCTGCATGGAGCAGCCAGAGCTGTCAGTCTGCTTGGAGCAGCCAGAGCTGCCAGTCTGCATGGAGCTGCCAGTCTGCAAGGAGCTGCCAGTCTGCAAGGAGCTGCCAGTCTGCAAGGAGCTGCCAGTCTGCAAGGAGCTACCAGAGCTGTTAGTCTGCATAGAGCAGCCAGAGCTGTCAGTCTGCAAGAAGCCGCCAGAGCCGTCAATCTGCATGGAGCAGCCAGAGCCGCCAGTCAGCATGGAGCAGCCAGAGCCGTCAGTCTGCCAGGATCCGCCAGTCAGCCAGTCTCTTCCAGATCCGCCAGTCAGCCAGACTCTTCCAGATCCGCCAGTCAGCCAGACTCTTCCAGATCCGCCAGTCAGCCAGACTCTTCCAGATCCGCCAGTCAGCCAGACTCTTCCAGATCCGCCAGTCAGCCAGACTCTTCCAGATCCGCCAGTCAGCCAGACTCTTCCAGATCCGCCAGTCAGCCAGACTCTTCCAGGTCCGCCAGTCAGCCAGACTCTTCCAGGTCCGCCAGTCAGCCAGACTCTTCCAGATCCGCCAGTCAACCAGACTCTTCCAGATCCGCCAGTCAGCCAGGATCTGCCGGATTCAACTGCCTGGCTGGGCTTCCTCTCAGTGCTGGGCTTCCTTTCAGTGCTGGGCTTCCTCTGTTCCGAGCTGCCCCTCTGTCCCGAGCTGCCCCTCTGTCCCGAGCTGCCCCTCTGTCCCGAGCTGCCCCTCTGTCTCGAGCTGCCCCTCTGTCCCGAGCTGCCCCTCTGTCCCGAGCTGCCCCTCTGTCCCGAGCTGCCCCTCTGTCCCGAGCTGCACCTCTGTCCCGAGCTGCACCTCTGTCCAGTGGGGTTCTGGGTGAGGACTACTAGGCCATGGCCGGCGGCGAGGGTGGATTATCCCAGGACGTGTAGGGGAGGAACTATGACATTAATGGAGTGGGGTCTACGTCCCGAGCCGGAACCGCCACCATGGACGGACGCCCACCCGGACCCTCTCTATGGTTTTGAGGTGCGTCCGGGAGTCCGCACCTTAGGGGGGGGGGGTTCTGTCACGCCTTGGCTTAGTATTTTGTGTTTTAGTTAATTAGTTGGTCAGGCCAGGGTGTGACATGGGTTTATGTTATTGTGTTGTCGTATTGGGGTTTTTGTAGGCATTGGGATTGTGGTTGATTAGGGGTGTGTTTAGTTTAGGTTTGGATGCCTGAGGCAGTTCTCAGAGTCCGGTGATTCTTGTTGTCTCTGATGGGGAACCGTATTTAGGTAGCCTGGGTTTCACTGTGTATTTTGTGGGTGATTGTTCCTGTCTCTGTGTAGTGTTCACCAGATAGGCTGTAATAGGTTTTCACGTTCCGTTTGTTGTTTTTGTATTTATTAGTTATTTCATGTATCGTTCCGTTTTTCTTCATTAAAGACATGAGTAACCACCACGCTGCATTTCGGTCCGACTCTCATTCAACAAACGAAGAACGCCGTTACAGATAGGCATTTAAACTGAAACCGCTGCCCACTGACATAAATGTAAAGTATAGCAGACTAACATCTGTCATGGGTCCCAGTGGGTGATAGTACGCAATGCCCAGGCCTGTGTGTGGAGAATACCGCTTAAAGTTTTAGATCTTTGTCTGATAAAGTTTGCCCATCTTCAGAATGATCAGCCACTGCTTTCTTACAGCACGTGATTAATTCATTCAATTCTAGGACCTACATTTATCGAAAGCCCTTATCCAGGTGTAAAGATATAAATAAACTGATGTTTTGCCAGATTAGACGTTATTGGACCACATCATACACTTGAGAAATGGCTTTGGAATTCGGGTGGGTTAAATAGTCTACTACAGTTCCATGGTTACAGTTTTCTATTGAGGGAATGCCTGCCTGCATCTGGCCATTGAGAACCACAAGCACCGGCTCACCACATGCCGTGCGGAAACACCCAGCCCGGCTGCGTGACAGGATGGACGATGAACGGTCGAGCAATATCATATTTTATTCAGTGAGGGAGGAAGTATGAACAAATAAGCCCATTCAGATCGCCTAATGTGCAATTCAAACGATCAACGTGCTCTCAATTAATAGCCTCAAAGCGCAACAGTGTATCAATTACCTATGACATTTGCTTCGTAAGTTACAGACAATACATTACCTCGAAGCTGTAATCATATAAAACTACTGAAGGTGTTTTGATTAACAATCAAATCTAAATGAATATTACATGCATATAAAAAGTCTAGTCTGCTCATAACAACAAATTGCCAAGTCAGACATAAACAAATCTAACAATCGGTCGTTTGTCCATTCATTGTAAAGCAAATTTTTAGGCCTATACATGCATCTGCCTCGTTTAAAATGTATGATTTGGCCATCTCAGAATAACTTTATAGCTATTCATTCCATTAACAATGGAAAATAGGCTACTGTACACGCGCTACGGGTAGACTGATAATTGTGTTTGATGAACTGTCACATGGGGGCCACAAACTTTGAATAGTAAACAGCAATACGTCAATATGTAAAAACAAACGCTACACTATATATGTTGTATTTCTGCCTACCTGTCCCGTTCCGTTTCAGATTGTCCCTGTGGTCGTCCGTACCCAACATCTTTCGAAACGTTGTGTGACAAGACTGACTGTTAAAGCCGAAAGCCCAGCTCGCGCTCTGGAGTCACGGGTGTCATAGCGCGCAGCCACTCTACACACGAATGCGCACTCAAAGGGTCTTCAACGATATCACGGCCGCGCCTATACAATTTGATTTATGTTATTTATCACTTTGTCATGGAATATATTATATTGAAAGACAGGAAAGAAGGTCGAAATTCTATTCATATACACTGCATGACCAAAGGTATGTGGACACCTGCTCGTCGAACACCTCACAAATAAAATCACGGGCATTAAAATGGAGTTGGTCCACCCTTTGCTGCTATAACAGCCTCCACTCGTCTATGAAGGCTTTCCACTAGATGTTGGAACATTGCTGCTGGGACTTGCTTCCATTCAGCCACAAGAGCATTTGTAAGGTTGGGCACTGATGTTGGGCGATTAGGCCTGGCTTGCAGCCGGTGCTCCAATTCATCCCGAAGGTGTTTGATGGGGTTGAGGTCATGCCAGTCAAGTTCTTCCACACCAATCTTGACAAACCATTTCACACCAATCAAACCAACCCCCCCCCCCCCCACACACACACACATTCTGAAATTGCGTTTTTGTCCCCCCCCAGTTTTATCATTGGAATGTGATCAAAAATGAGGCAACGGTGTGCTTTAGTACCATGCAGATGCCTCTGAGGGGTTGGGTAGGCTATTTGGAGTGTTTATCCAACTGAATTAAAAAATATATATATTTATTATATCCCCCCACTTCTAAAACCAAAGTTGTGCCCCTGCATTTCTGTATGGACCTCGCTTTGTGCATGGGGGCATTGTCATGCTGAAACAGGAAAGGGCTTTACCCAAACTGTTGCCACAAGTTTGGAAGCACAGAATCGCCTAGAATGCCATTGTACTCCGTCATTTTAAGATTTCCCTTCACTGGAAGTAAGGGGCCAAGCCCGAACTATCAAAAACAGCCCCAGACCATTATTCCTCCTCCACCAAACTTTACAGTTGGCACTACGCTGTCGAGCAGGTAGCGTTCTCTTGGCATCTCACCAAATCCAGATTCCTCTATTGGACTGCCAGATGGTGAAGCGTGATTAATCACTCCAGACAACGTGTTTCAACAGTTCCTGAGTCCAATGTCGGCGAGCTTTTACACCACTCCAGCCGACGCTTGTCATTGCGCATGGTGATCTTACGTTTGTGTGTGGCTGCACCGGCCATGGAAACCCATATTGTGAAGCATACGACAAACAGTTATTGTGCTGACGTTCCAGAGACAGTTTGGAACTCGGTAGTGAGTATTGCAACCGAGGACAGATGATTTTTACACTCAACGCACTTCAGCACTCGGCTCTCCCATTCTGTGAGCTTGTGTGGCCCACCACTTGGCGGCTGAGCTGTTGTTGCTCCTAGACGTTTCCACTTCACAATAACAGCACTACTTTTGACCGGGGAAGTTCAAGCTAAGCAGAAAGTATACGAACTGTCTTGTTGGAAAGGTGGCATCCTATGACGGTGCCACATAGAAAGTCACTGAGCTCTTCAGTGAGGCCATTCTACTGCTAATGTTTGTCTATTGGAGATTGCATGTCTGTGTGCCCGATTGTATGTACCTGTCAGCAACGGGTGTGGCTGAAATAGCCAAACCCACTCATGTGTGGTGTCCACATATTTATTATACAGTGCATCCGCAAAATATTCAGACCCCTTGACTTTTTCCATATTTTGTTACGTCACAGCCTTATTCTAAAATGGATTCAATTGTTTTTTTCTGTCATCAATCTACACACAAGACCCCATAATGATAAAGCAAAAACAGGTTTTAGAAATGTTTGCAAATTTATCAAAATGTTAAAAAATTGCATTTACATAAATATTCAGACCCTTTACTCAGTACTTTGTTGAAGCCCCTTTGGCAGAGATTACAGCCTTGAGTCTTCTTGGGTATGTCACTACAAGCTTGGCACACCTGTATTTGGGGAGTTTCTCCCATTCTACTCTGTAGATCCTCTAAAGCTCTGTCAGGTTGGATGGGGAGCGTCCAACCTGACAGAGGTCTTGTCAGGATTTGGCCAGGGTTGTTCCGGGTTTTTGTCAGTAGATGCCCCCATTGTGCTTTTTGTCCCTATGTTTTTCCCTTGATCCCCATTATTATTTTTCTGTCAGGATTTGGCCAGGGTTGTTCCGGGTTTTGGTCAGTAGATGCCCCCATTGTGCTTTTTGTCCCTATGTTTTTCCCTTGATCCCCATTATTTGCACCTGTGTCTCGTTTCCCTGATTGTATTTAAACCCTTTGTTTCCCTCAGTTCTGTGCTCTGTGTTTGTATGTTAGCACCCTGCCCTAGTGTTCTGTGTGCTCTTGTCGATTCCGGTGAAGTTCGTATTCTGTTTTTTGTTTTTGTTTATTTTTGGTGAGTTTCTTTTGAGGTCTTTTTGTGTTTTTTCCTACCACCTTTTGGATTTGCCATTTTTTGTTTTTTAGGATTTTTCTTTATTAAATACACCGTCTTAAGTACTGCTGTGTCTGCCTCATCTTCTGGGTTCTGCTGTCTATTCGTGGCTCAGTTGGTAAAGTGACTGTTTCTCACTCCGGAGACCCAGGTTCGATACGGTCCTGACAGAAACACAGAGCCAAAAATGAACCCAGAGACAGCCAGTTCCTGGACCTTTTTGCCACGCTGTCCCACCACCAGGAGACTGTCCAACGCCACGAAGCCGCCCTGGTTCAGCAAGAGGCCTTAATGGCTGACATTCTCATCTTCTGTCGGAGATGCTGACTTCCATTAAGCAAATATCTGATCGACTTACCCCGGCAACAGTTTCCGTCCCAGTACCTCAGGTTCACGTACCCATGGCAGTTAACCCCCTGGCTGAACCTCGTCTTCCACCTCCCCAACGGTTCTCAGGTGATCCAAGTGCTTGTAAAGGCTTTCTCACTCAATGTTCTCTCTCCTTTGAGCTGCAACCCTGACCGGTCTAAGATCGCATATATCATCACCCTGCTGTCGGAAAGCCCTGGCCTGGGCTACTGCTGTGTGGGATGCCCATAGTTCCTGCTGTGCCAGCTACTCTGCCTTTGCTGAGGAATTCAAACGAGTGTTTCAAGGCCCAAGCAGTGGTTCTGACTCAGCCAACCAGCTCCTGACTCTCCATCAAGGTGGCGCAGCGTGACGGACTATGCCATCCAGTTCCGCACGGTGGCAGCAGCGAGTGGCTGGAACAACGAGGCGCCACGGTGTGCTTTCTGAAAGGCCTTTCCGACACTATCCAAGATGAACTGGCCACTCGGGAACCACCGGACAATCTCGAGTCCCTGATCAAGCTGGCCTCACGCATTGACCAGCGTCTGAGAGAGAGAGAACTCAACCGTCTCCTATCAGTCCCAGCTCCGAGTACCCACCTTTATCATCGCTGGCTCCACCGGAACCCATGCAGATTGGACGCATCTCCCAGGCTGAGAGAGACCGCCGGATGAGGGAGCGACGCTGTCTATATTGCGGCAAACCGGGCCATTTCCTCCACGTGTCCCGGGCTCCAGGGAAACGCTCTGTCCCGTACAGACCGGGGGAACTGTAACGGAAACATAACCTCCTCCCATCCGTCCAACTCCCGTCTGCTCATTCCAGTCACCCTCTCCTGGGACAACCACAAGCTTCACCTTCAAGCCTTGGTAGACTCTGGAGCCGCAGGTAACTTCATGGATGGTGTCTGGGCGAAGGAGAATGGCGTTCCTCTGAACCTCTAAGTGACCCCATGAGGGTTACTACATTGGATGGAAGCCCTTTGGGATCTGGACTTGTCACTCATGTCACTACCTCCTTGAGACTTTCAGTTTCACAACACCAGGAATTGATGAACTTTCATTTGATCTCCTGTTCCGAGTTCCCTCTCGTCCTTGGATACCCCTGGCTTCACAGCCATAACCCTCACATCGACTGGTCTGTGGGCACTATCAAGCAGTGGGGTCCTACGTGCCAAGCTACTTGTATTTTCCAGAATTCCCCGAGTTCTACTCCCGAGTCTTTAGTATCCATCGACCTGACCCGAGTTCCCGAGTGTTACCATGACCTCAAACTGGTGTTTAGCAAACAGAGGGCCACCATGCTACCACCCCATAGACCTTACGATTGTCCCATCGACCTGTTTCCGGGCACTTGCCCCCCAGGGGTCGGATCTTTTCCCTATCTCCACCCGAACGAGCTGCTATGGATACCTACATCAAGGACTCTCTGGAAGCAGGCCTCATGCGTCCATCAACCTCCCGGCGGGAGCAGGGTTTTTCTTTGTGGCCAAGAAAGATGGTGGATTACGTCCTTTGCATCGACTACCGGGGACTCAATGACATAATCGTCCGTAACACCCGCTACCCCTTATGGCCACAGCCTTCGAGCTGCTCCAGGAAGCAGTTGTTTTCACTAAGCTTGACCTGCGGAACGCATACCATCTTGTGCGGATCAGACCTGGTGAGTGGAAGACCGCTTTCAACACGCCTACTGGTCACTATGAATACTTGGTGATGCCCTTCGGCCTGACCAACGCCCCAGCGGTGTTCCAAGCGCTCATAAACGATGTGCTTAGGGATATGCTTAACATATTTGTGTTCGTTTACTTGGATGACATCCTCATCTTTTCAAGCTCCCTTCAAGAACACACTAAGCATGTCAGACAAGTACTCAAACGCCTCCTGGACAGCCATCTGTACGTTAAGCCGGAAAAATGTGAATTCCATTCATCCCGAGTACAATTCCTGGGATTTGTAGTGGAACCCGGTCGAGTCCAAATGGACCCTAGGAAGGTAGGGGCGGTGCCCACCCCCAAATCCGTTAAGGATGTTCAGCGTTTCCTGGGCACAAACTTTTACCGCAAGTTCATCAAGAACTTCAGTTTGGTGGCAGCTCCTCTCTCAGCTTTAACCAAAGGTGGCAATGCAAGGTTTTTGTGGGGAAGAGAAGCTGAGACGGCCTTCCAAGGACTCCAAGCAGCGCGTCCTCTCTGCTCCCATCCTGATACTACCGACTACGGATGAACCATTTGTGGTGGAGGTAGACGCATCAGAGGTTGGTGTTGGAGCTGTCCTGTCTCAGAGGGGTGAAGACAAGAAGCTTCATCCGTGCGCTTTCTTCTCACACCGCTTACCCCGACTGAGAGGAACTACGATGTGGGGATCGTGAACTCCCTAGCGGTTAAGATGGCATTGAAGGAATGGAGACACTGGCTCGAGGGGGCTTCTCACCCGTTTCAAGTGCTTACGGACCACAAAAATCTGGAGTATATCCAGCAGGCGAAGCGATTGAACTCTAGACAAGCTAGATGGTCTCTTTTCTTCAATCGATTCCAGTTTATCCTCACCTATCGGCCCGGGTCGAAGAATCTCAAACCGGATGCCCTGTCCCGAGTCTACGCTCCTGCCATTCGAGATGACACGGACATGCCTGTCCTTCCTGCTGCTAAGATTGTGGCTCCGATCTCGTGGCAAGTTGAGGATACCGTGAGACGTGCTCAAGCTAGCGAACCGGACCCTAAAGGAGGCCCTGCCAATCGGTTGTTTGTCCCCAAGGCAGTGAGGACTCAGGTCCTTCTGTGGGGGCACCTCTCGCCTCACCTGTCATCCGGGCGTAGGTCGCACCTTGGAGTTCATCCAGCGTAAGTTCTGGTGGCCTACCATAAGAGAAGACGTTGCCACTTTCGTCAATGCCTGCCCCGTGTGCTGCCAGGGCAAATCTTCTCACCTCCTCCTCAAGGACTCCTTCACCCTTTACCTGTTCCCCACAGACCCTGGTCCCATATCTCATTGGACTTTATTACTGGACTTCCTCCATCCCATGGCAATACTACTATCCTAGTCATAATCGACAGGTTTTCAAAGGCGGCCAGGTTCGTCCCTCTGACTAAGTTACCTTCTGCCAAAGAAACGGCTGAGTTGGTAATTAATCATGTGTTCCGAGTCTTCGGCATTCCTCAAGATGTGGTTTCTGACAGAGGTCCCCAGTTCGCCTCAAGGTTTTGGAAGGCCTTCTGCCAACTCATGGGGGCTTCTGCCAGTCTATCTTCAGGGTACCATCCGGAGTCCAATGGCCAAACAGAGAGGATGAATCAAGAGCTGGAAACCACCCTCCGATGTATGACTCGTGACAACCCGTCCACATGGTCATCCTTTATTGTTTGGGCCGAATACGCGCACAACACCTTGCGCTCCTCCTCCACTGGTATGTCCCCGCACGAGTGTCAGTTTGGCTATGCTCCTCCATTTTCCCCGGACCAGGAGGCAGAAGTCAGAGTGCCTTCAGCCTTGAGGTTCGTCAGACGCTGTCGGCTTATGTGGAGGAAGACCCGTCTTAATCTGATGCGTTCCTCACAGAGGTATCAACAACAAGCCAACAGACGTCGCCGTCCCGGGCCTACCCTGCGCCCCGGCCAGAGAGTCTGGCTTTCCACAAGAGACTTACCTCTACGGGTGGAGTCTCGCAAGCTGTCCCAAAAATACATCGGTCCCTTCAAGGTTGCCAGGAGAGTTAACCCAGTTTCTTATCGCCTACACTTACCCAGATCCCTTAAGATTAATCCCACATTTCATGTGTCATTGTTAAAACCTGTTGTTTTTTCCCCTTGTCCCGGCAGACAGACCTCCCCTCCGCCTCGTGTCATTGGAGGCCAGCCGGCTTATTCCACCGGATACTGGATTCCCGCCGGGTGCAGCGGTCCTGGCAGTATCTGGTGGACTGGGAAGGCTACGGTCCTGAGGAGCGCTCCTGGGTTCCTGCCAAAGACATCCTGGACCCTGACCTCATTCGTCAGTTCAGGGTCCTCCACCCTGAGAGAGCTGGTAGGAACGTCAGGAGCCGTTCCTAGGGGGGATTCTGTCAGGATTTGGCCAGGGTTGTTCCGGGTTTTTGTCAGTAGATGTCCCCATTGTGCTTTTTGTCCCTATGTTTTCCCTTGATCCCCATTATTATTTGCACCTGTGTCTCGTTTCCCCTGATTGTATTTAAACCCTTTGTTTCCCTCAGTTCTGTGCTCTGTGTTTGTATGTTGGCATCCTGCCCTAGTGTTCTGTGTGCTCTTGTCGATTCCGGGTGAAGTTCTTGTAGTATTCTGTTTTTTGTTTTTGTTTATTTTTGGTGAGTTTCTTTTGAGGTCTTTTTGTGTTTTTCCTACCACCTTTTGGATTTGCCATTTTTTGTTTTTTAGGATTTTTTCTTTATTAAATACACCGTCTTAAGTACTGCTGTGTCTGCCTCATCTTCTGGGTTCTGCTGTCTATTCGTGGCTCAGTTGGTAAAGTGACTGTTTCTCACTCTGGAGACCCAGGTTCGATACCGGGTCCTGACAGGTCTCTCCAGAGATGTTTGATCGGGTTCAAGTCCGGGCTCTGGCTGGGCCACTCAAGGACATTCAGAGAATTGTCCTGAAGCCACTCCTGCGTTGTCTTGGCTGTGTGCTTAAGGTTGTTGTCCTGTTGGAAGGTGAACCTTCACCGCAGTCTGAGGTCCTGATTGCTCTGGAGCAGGTTTTCATCAAGGATCTCTCTGTACTTTGCTCCATTCATCTTTCCCTTGATCCTGACTAGTCTCCCAGTCCCTGCCTCTGAAAAACATCCCCCACAGCATGATGCTGTCACCACAATGCTTTTCCGTAGGTATGGTGCCAGGTTTCCCCCATAACATGACGCTTGGAATTCAGTCCAAAGAATTAAATCTTGGCTTCATCAGACCAGAGAATCTTGTTTCTCATGGTCTGAGAGTCCTTTAGGTGCCTTTTGGCAAACTCCAAGCAGGCTGTCATGTGCCTTTTACTGAGGACTGGCTTCCGTCTGGCCACTCCACCATAAAGGCCTGATTGGTGGAGTGCAGCAGAGATGGTTGTCCTTCTGGAAGGTTCTCCCATCTCCACTGAGGAACTCTGGAGCTCTGTCAGAGTGACCATCGGGTTCTTGGGCACCTCACTGACCAAAGCCCTTCTCCCCCGATTTCTCAGTTTGGACGGGCGGCCAGCTCTAAGAAGAGTCTTGGTGGTCCCAAACTTCTTCAATTTAAGAATGATGGAGGCCACTGGTGTTCTTGGGGACCTTCAATGCTGCAGAAATGTTTTGGTAACCTTCCCCAGATCTGTGCCTCAACACAATCCTGTTTCGGAGCGCTACGGACAATTCCTTCAACCTCATGGCTTGGTTTTTGCTCTGACATGCACAGTCAACTGTGGGACCTTATATAGACAGGCGTGTGTCTTTACAAATCATAAGGAATCAATTGAATTTACCACAGGTGGACTCCAACAAAGTTGTAGAAACAACTTGAGGATGATCAATGGAAACACCGGATGCACCTGAGTTCAATTTCGAGTCTCATAGCAAAGGGTCTGAATACTTGTGTAAATAAGGTATTTCAGATTTTTTTTTGTATAAATTAGCAAACATTTCTAAAAACCTGATTTCGCTTTGTCATTATGGAATATTATGTGTAGATTAATGAGGACATTTTTTTTTATTTAATCCATTTTAGAATAAGGCTGTAACATAACAAACTGGAAAAGGGGAAGGGGTCTGAATACTTTCCGAATGTACTGTATATACTGTAGTGTATTTTACTATATGTTTTAAAATTGTATTTATACAGTTTACTATAGTTTATTAGAATAAAATAAAATAAAATGAAATCACCTGTCATTATAATATGCAGAAATTAATTTAACTTGTTTTACTCTATTGAGTTTTACTCTATTGAGTTTTACTCTATTTTACTTTTCCTTCACATATGTAATAAAAACATTCTACATATTTGACTATGAAGATGAAACCACCTGGTTGTTTGAAATAGCAAACTGATATTATAAATCTATGACCCCATCAGACGTGTCAGAGCCTGGCAGAAATATATCTCTGTGAGATATCAACCATGTAGTATTCCTTCACTGAGAGATGTCCATAAATTAAACATAAATACCAAGATGGCGAAGCAGTGGGGATGTCTGTTCTGATTGTCTTGTCCTGTCCCTTGTATATATCGTTTTTCTTCGTATATATTTAGTATATATTTGTATTATTTTTTTACATCTCATTTTCCATCTACGGATTGAACTTACCCTCCTGCAACTCGCCTCACCCAATGTGGTATGGATCTTCTATTTTTACACTTTTGAACCAGAACCCCCTTCTGAAGCTAGCCAGCTAACTAGCTAGTAGTTAGCCTGGAGCTAGCCTCGACCTAGGCCCATCTCCCGTCTAGCTGAAGAGATTCCATCAAGCAATCCCTGGGCTTCAATTACCTCTTTTGCCAATTGGCCTGGACCCTTTGCTGCCGACACGGAGCCTCGCCAATCCATCACGACTGGTCTACCGACGTAACCGTCCGAGGGGGTTTCTGTCCCGAAGCAAGCACCAGTTAGCCTGGAGCTAGGCTCTTCTCCCGATTAGCCAAAGAATTCCATCAGATAATTCCTGGGCTTCAATACCTCTTCTGCCAATTGGCCTGGACCCTTTGTTGCCGACACGGAGCCCAGCCGATCAATCACGACTGGTCTGTTGACCTAATCGTTCGAGGGGGTTTCAACAGACACTTGTTGCGACGTCCCCCTGAGGCCCATCTGCTAGTCTGCTGCTAGCCCCGGCCTGCCAGCTGTCTGAATCGCTGTGCCTCCAGCTCGCCTAGCTACTCACTGGACCCTATGATCACTTGGCTACACATGCCTCTCCCTAACCTCTCCCTAATGTCAAAATGCCTTGTCTATTGCTGTTTTGTTTAGTATTTTTTTGCCTTAATTCACTGTAGAGCTTCCAGCCCTGCTCAATATGCCTTTGCTAGCCCTGTTGTTCCACCCCCCACATACGTGGTGACCACACCTGCCTGAAATGGTGCCTCTAGAGACAAAACTTCTCTCATCGTCACTCAATGCCTAGGCTTACCTCCACTGTACTCACATCCTACCATACCCTTGTCTGTACATTATGGCTTGAATCTATTCTTCTGCGCCCAGAAACCCGCTCCTTTTACGCACTAGACAACCAATTCTTTTAGCCTTTAGCCGTACTCTTATCCTACTCCTCCTTTGTTCCTCTGGTGATGTAGAGGTTAACCCAGGCCCTGCAGTCCCCAGAATCACTCCCATTTCACAGCCACTCTCATTTGTTGACTTCTATAACCGTAAAAACATTGGTTTCATGCATGTTAACATTAGAAGCCTCCTCCCTAAGTTTGTTTTATTCACTGCTTCAGCACATTCCACCAACCCAGATGTCCTAGCTATTGTCTGAATCCTGACTTAGGAAGGCCACGAAAAATCCTGAAATTTCCATCCCTAACTATAACATTTTCCGACAAGATAGAACTGCCAAAGGGGGTGGAGTTACAATCTACTGCAGAGATAACCTGCAGAGTTCTGTCATACTTTCCATGTCTGTGCACAAACAATTCGAGCTTCTACTTTTAAAAATCCACCTCTCCAGAAACAAGTCTCTCACCGTTGCCACTTGTTATAGACCCACCTCGGCCCCCAGTTGTGCCCTGGATACCATATGTGAGTAGATCGCCACCCATCTATCTTCAGAGTTCGTACTGTTAGGTGACCTAAACTGGGACATGCTTAACACCGAGGCCGTCCTACAATCTAAGCTTGATTACATTTACATTTTACATTTAAGTCATTTAGCAGACGCTCTTATCCAGAGCGACTTACAAATTGGTGAATTCACCTTCTGACATCCAGTGGAACAGCCACTTTACAATAGTGCATCTAAATCATTTAAGGGGGGGTGAGAAGGATTACTTTATCCTATCCTAGGTATTCCTTGAAGAGGTGGGGTTGGTTTCAGGTGTCTCCGGAAGGTGGTGATTGACTCCGCTGTCCTGGCATCGTGAGGGAGTTTGTTCCACCATTGGGGGGCCAGAGCAGCGAACAGTTTTGACTGGGCTGAGCGGGAACTGTACTTCCTCAGTGGTAGGGAGGCGAGCAGGCCAGAGGTGGATGAACGCAGTGCCCTTGTTTGGGTGTAGGGCCTGATCAGAGCCTGGAGGTACTGCGGTGCCGTTCCCCTCACAGCTCCGTAGGCAAGCACCATGGTCTTGTAGCGCATGCGAGCTTCAACTGGAAACCAGTGGAGAGAGCGGAGGAGCGGGGTGACGTGAGAGAACTTGGGAAGGTTGAACACCAGACCGGCTGCGGCGTTCTGGATGAGTTGTAGGGGTTTTATGGCACAGGCAGGGAGCCCAGCCAACAGCGAGTTGCAGTAATCCAGACGGGAGATGACAAGTGCCTGGATTAGGACCTGCGCCGCTTCCTGTGTGAGGCAGGGTCGTACTCTGCGGATGTTGTAGAGCATGAACCTACAGGAACGGGCCACCGCCTTGATGTTAGTTGAGAACGACAGGGTGTTGTCCAGGATCACGCCAAGGTTCTTAGCGCTCTGGGAGGAGGACACAATGGAGTTGTCAACCGTGATGGCGAGATCATGGAACGGGCAGTCCTTCCCCGGGAGGAAGAGCAGCTCCGTCTTGCCAAGGTTCAGCTTGAGGTGGTGATCCGTCATCCACACTGATATGTCTGCCAGACATGCAGAGATGCGATTCGCCACCTGGTCATCAGAAGGGGAAAGGAGAAGATTAATTGTGTGTCGTCTGCATAGCAATGATAGGAGAGACCATGTGAGGTTATGACAGAGCCAAGTGACTTGGTGTATAGCGAGAATAGGAACAGAACAGAGCCCTGGGGGACACCAGTGGTGAGAGCGCATGGCGAGGAGACAGATTCTCGCCACGCCACCTGGTAGGAGCGACCTGTCAGGTAGGACGCAATCCAAGCGTGGGCCGCGCCGGAGATGCCCAACTCGGAGAGGGTGGAGAGGAGGATCTGATGGTTCACAGTATCGAAGGCAGCCGATAGGTCTAGAAGGATGAGAGCAGAGGAGAGAGAGTTAGCTTTAGCAGTGCGGAGCGCCTCCGTGATACAGAGAAGAGCAGTCTCAGTTGAATGACTAGTCTTGAAACCTGACTGATTTGGATCAAGAAGGTCATTCTGAGAGAGATAGCGGGAGAGCTGGGCTAAGGACGGCACGTTCAAGAGTTTTGGAGAGAAAAGAAAGAAGGGATACTGGTCTGTAGTTGTTGACATCGGAGGGATCGAGTGTAGGTTTTTTCAGAAGGGGTGCAACTCTCGCTCTCTTGAAGACGGAAGGGACGTAGCCAGCGGTCAGGGATGAGTTGATGAGCGAGGTGAGGTAAGGGAGAAGGTCTCCGGAAATGGTCTGGAGAAGAGAGGAGGGGATAGGGTCAAGCGGGCAGGTTGTTGGGCGGCCGGCCGTCACAAGAAGCGAGATTTCATCTGGAGAGAGAGGGGAGAAAGAGGTCAGAGCACAGGGTAGGGCAGTGTGAGCAGAACCAGCGGTGTCGTTTGACTTAGCAAACGAGGATCGGATGTCGTCAACCTTCTTTTCAAAATGGTTGACGAAGTCATCTGCAGAGAGGGAGGAGGGGGAGGATTCAGGAGGGAGGAGAAGGTGGCAAAGAGCTTCCTAGGGTTAGAGGCAGATGCTTGGAATTTAGAGTGGTAGAAAGTGGCTTTAGCAGCAGAGACAGAGGAGGAAAATGTAGAGAGGAGGGAGTGAAAGGATGCCAGGTCCGCAGGGAGGCGAGTTTTCCTCCATTTCCGCTCGGCTGCCCGGAGCACTGTTCTGTGAGCTCGCAATGAGTCGTCGAGCCACGGAGCGGGAGGGGAGGACCGAGCCGGCCTGGAGGATAGGGGACATAGAGAGTCAAAGGATGCAGAAAGGGAAGAGAGGAGGGTTGAGGAGGCAGAATCAGGAGATAGGTTGGAGAAGGTATGAGCAGAGGGAAGAGATGATAGGATGGAAGAGGAGAGAGTAGCGGGGAGCGAGAGCGAAGGTTGGGACGGCGCGATACCATCCGAGTAGGGGCAGTGTGGGAAGTGTTGGATGAGAGCGAGAGGGAAAAGGATACAAGGTAGTGGTCGGAGACTTGGAGGGGAGTTGCAATGAGGTTAGTGGAAGAACAGCATCTAGTAAAGATGAGGTCGAGCGTATTGCCTGCCTTGTGAGTAGGGGGGAAGGTGAGAGGGTGAGGTCAAAAGAGGAGAGGAGTGGAAAGAAGGAGGCAGAGAGGAATGAGTCAAAGGTAGACGTGGGGAGGTTAAAGTCGCCCAGGACTGTGAGAGGTGAGCCATCCTCAGGAAAGGAGCTTATCAAGGCATCAAGCTCATTGATGAACTCTCCGAGGGAACCTGGAGGGCGATAAATGATAAGGATGTTAAGCTTGAAAGGGCTGGTAACTGTGACAGCATGGAATTCAAAGGAGGCGATAGACAGATGGGTAAGGTGAGAAAGAGAGAATGACCACTTGGGAGAGATGAGGATCCCGGTGCCACCACCCCGCTGACCAGAAGCTCTCGGGGTGTGCGAGAACACGTGGGCGGACGAAGAGAGAGCCCTCAATCTCACACAAATCATCACGGAACCTACCAGGTACAACCCGAAATCCGTAAGCATGGGCACCCTCTCAGATATCATCCTGACCAACCTGCCCTCTAAATACACCTTTGCTGTCTTCAACCAGGATCACAGTGATCACTGCCTCATTGCCTGCGTGCGTACTGGGTCTGCGGTCAAACAACCACCCCTCATCACTATCAAACGCTCCCGCGAGCAGGCCTTTCTAATCGATCTGGGCCTGTTATCCTGGAAGGACATTGACCTCATCCCGTCAGTAGAGGATGCCCCATTCAAAAAATGTAGAACTAAGAACAGATATTGCCCTTGGTTCACCCCAGACTTGACTGCCCATGACCAAAACAAAAACATCCTGTGGCGTTCTGCATTAGCATCAAATAGTCTGCGCGATATGCAACTTTTTGGGAAGTCAGGAACCAATATACTCAGTCAGTTAGGAAAGCTAAGGCTAGCTTTTTCATACAGAAATTTGCTTCCTGTAGCACTAATTCCAAAAGGTTTTTGGACCATGGAGAATACGAGCACCTTCTCCTAGCTGCCCACTGCACTGAGGATAGGAAACACTATCACCACCAATAAATCTACAATAATCGATCATTTTAATAAGCATTTTTCCACGGCTGGCCATGCTTTCCATCTGGCTACCCCTACCCTGGCCAACATATCATCACCCCCTGCAGCAACTTGCTCAAACCCTCCTCCCCGCTTCTCCTTCACCCAAATCCAGACTGCTGATGTTCTGAAAGAACCTCAAAATCTGGATCCCTACAAATCAGCTGGGCTAGACAATCTGGACCCTCTCTTTCTAAAAAGAGGCGGCGGCAGTGTAGCCTAGTGGTTAGAGCGTTGGACTAGTAACCGGAAGGTTGAGAGTTCAAACCCCCGAGCTGACAAGGTACAAAATCTGTCGTTCTGCCCCTGAACAGGCAGTTAACCCACTGTTCCCAGGCCGTCATTGAAAATAAGAATTTGTTCTTAACTGACTTGCCTGGTTAAATAAAGGTAAAAAAAAAAGTATCAGCCCGAAATGGTTGCAACTAGCCTATTCAAACTCTCTTTCATGTCAGCCACCCTCAAGGTCCTAAACAATATCATAAATGTCATCAATAAAAGACAGTACTGTGCAGCCGTCTTCAACGACCTGGCCAAGGCTTTCGACTCTGTGAATCACAACATTCTTATCGGCAGACTCAATAGCCTTGGCTTCTCAAATGACTGCCTTGCCTGGTTCACCAACTACTTCTCAGATAGAGTTCAGTGTGTCAAATCGGGGGGCCTGTTGTCCGGACCTCTGGCAGTCTCTATGGGTTGCCACAGGGTTCAATTCTCGGGCAGACTCTTTTCTCGGTATATTTCAATGATGTCGCCCTAACAGCTGGTAATTGTCTGATCCACCTCTACTCACACAACACCATTCTGTATACATCTGGCCCTTCTTTGGGCACTATGCTAACAAACCTCCAAACGAGCTTCAATGCCATACAACACTCCTTCCATAGCCGCCAACTGCTTTTAAATGCTAGTAAAACTAAGTGCATGCTCTTTAACCGATTGCTGCCCACACCCTCCCGCCTGACAAGCATCACTACACTGCAGGGTTCTGACTTAGAATATGTGGACAACAACAAATACCTAGGTGTCTAGTTAGACTGTAAACTCTCCTTCCAGACTCACATCTCCAATCTAACATTAAATTTAGAATCGGCTTCCTCTTTTGTAACAAAGCCTCCTTCACTCATGCCGCCAAACATACCCTTGTAAAACCGACTATCCTACCGATCCTTGACTTCGGCGATGTCATTTACAAAATAGCCCCCAACACTCTACTCAGCAAACTGGATGGAGTCTATCACAGTGCCATCCGTTTAATCACCAAAGCCCCATTTACTACCCACAACTGCGACCTGTATGCTCTCATTGGCTGGCCCTCACTACATATCCGTCGCCAGAACCACTGGCTCCAGGTCATCTATAAGTCTTTGCTAGGTAAAGCCCCGCCTTATCTCAGCTCACTGGTCACCATAGCAACATCCACCCATAGCACGCGCTCCAGCAAATACATTGCACTGGTCATCCCCAAAACCAACACTTCCTTTGGCCGCCTTTCCTTCCAGTTCTCTGATGCCAATGACTGGAACGAATTGCAAAAATCTCTGAAGCTGGAATCCTACATCTCCCTCTCTATCTTGAAGCATCAGCTGTCTGAGCAGCTTACCAATCACTATACCTGTACACAGCCAATCTGTAAATAGCACACCCGACTACCTCATCCCCATATTATTACTTACCCTCTTGCTCTTTTGCACCCCAGAATCTCTACTTGCACATCTATCACTCCAGTATTAATGCTAAATTGTAATTATTTTCACCTCTAGGGCCTATTTATTGCCTACCTCCCTAATCTTCTACATTTGCACACACTGTACATAGATTTGTATATATTTCTTTTCTTTTGTGTTAATGACTGTAGGTTTGTTTATGTGTAACTCTGTGTTGTTGTTTTTGTCGCACTGCTTTGCTTTATCTTGGACAGGTCGCAGTTGTAAATGAGAATTTGTTCTCAACTGGTCTACCTGGTTAAAAAAGGTGAAATAAATAAAATATATAAAAAATGAAATAGGACCCCTATCCGTATGGTGTCCTATGTCAGGAAGTGGCATTAACTCCTAGGAAATATCTAATGTGATAGGCCCATATGTATTCTGTTGGAGGTGTTCATGTTGGCAGATTTGGACAGTCATTTATAGATTGGATAGGAACAACAACTAGTATCTGTTTATTGCTTTGTCTCGAGAAAGACAGGTGAAATGATCCATAACTCTGCGTTTGTCAGAAGCTAATGTACAAAGCTCTCTAATGTACAAAGCTCTCTATTGGCTAAATTCTTTGTATTTTGCATCTGCTTGATACAATAACAATTCATCAAAATAAGATTGCTTCGATACTCTGCTTCAACATCCTGCATATTTCAAATAAATTACTGGTACATTGTAATTTCAAGTATGTATATTCAAATGCTTATAGGCTAAAGGCAAAATGCCAAGGACCGTTTCCACTCGCCAAAGTGCGAGCAGAAGGCTTTCTTTCCCCAATACAATGGCATGCCACGGCATGAGAGGCTTATCAGAAAGAGGGAGATGGAAAAACATACTTACTTTTGTGTGCCAGGGAAAATGTATGGCGTAAAATTATTATTTTCTTCAGGAATGTAGTGAAGTAAAAGTAAAAGTTGTCAAAATTATAAATAGTAAAGTAAAGTACAGATACACCAAAATAATTACTTAAGTAGTACTTTAAAGTAGTTTTACTTAAGTACTTTACACCACTGATGGTATACTATGACAAAAGAGAATTCACTGTTAAGCCTATAGGCCTCCATCTATTGACATTTCTCTCTCTCTGACATTTACATTGTTCAGGTTCCTCAAAAGCTTGTGTGGTTGTCCTCCAGTCAGAGCTCCTAGGAGCATGGAGAGCAGGATGAAAGCCAGGGAAAATACCTTAATTAAAGGTCTACTTGTGTCAAAACACGCCTCCTCTTCAGTCATCACCCATACACTGTGGCTTTAAGACGGCAGTAGTTGCTATACTGTACAGATATAGGGGTCAAACATCAATCTTATCCTTATCGGAGGTTGAATACATTTTCCCTTGTCTTATTCTCACAATATTGCATCTGTCTGTTTCATTAGGACTAAATTGAGAGTAATTAAGCAAGTATAAATTAAGCTGATTGTGTTCAGTGCTTTTATTCTCAAACAAAATAAATGATGTACAACAGCATCTATTTTTCACAATGTAAGTTTTAGATTTACATAATTACTCACTACAATGGAAATGAAAAATATTGTTGCCTTTCAAACTCCCCCGCCACTTGCCCACACCCATCGCTGATTAGGATTGACCTGGTTTCCACAGTAACAATCTCCAAAACAGCACAGGGTCCATCCAGCATAACATTCTTCTCTAATGGAGCCTTTAAGGGATGCAGAGAGGATAGAAAAAGGCAATGGCAATTCAGGCAGTTGATTAACTCCAGTGTGAGTACAGGGAAAATGGAATATATAAACTGGAATATGAACATGTTATGTTAAACTGCTGGCTGGAGAGAGAAAGGATGATTCTGCTCTCTCTCTCTCTCTCTCTCTCTCTCTCTCACTCTCTCTCTCTCTCTCTCTCTCTCTCTCTCTCTCACTCTCTCCATTTAGCCTAAATTTGTCCGTCCTTTGACCTTCAAATGATTTTATGCAGTTTGACATCTTTATACAGATGTTTTGCAACAATCCGTATAGTTGTTCAACTCTAGTTTCTAAGAACGTACTGCTCATGCTTGATGAAATCAAGCAAGAGCTTCTAATATAACTGCTTGTAGAAGATTCCCCACTAAAATACCCTTTGTTGACTCAGAAATAGGTAACAGTCCTGTCCTGCCTTCCAGGTCAGGATGCCCCCCCAAACTCAGTGAGATGACGACATCAGACCTAGTGCTGTCTCTCATCAATAGAGGCCGGGACTGCACTACAGTACAGTAGTGGTGGTGTTTAGGTGAGTAGGCTAGGCAATAGTTTTAATTAGCAGAGTCCGGTGGGTCCACTATGCAGCTAATTACAACAGCTGCCAATGGAACCACTAATGGCCGACCAGCCTGGTCCAAGGACACACAGAGCAGGAGTCACTGACCCAGGCAGAGGAGAAACACAACAAGCACAAACAACATTACGGAGAAAGGAAAGCATGCTCTTTCTACCTCTCTCTAAGTCACCCCCGTCGCTACTCATTTACTCCCACGTGTCTCACACCATCTTGTGTCTCTGTATCGCTCTCAAGGCGCCCCATTCTGGTTCAATCAATTTACACAATTGCAACACCTCACCAGCTCACAGTGACAGATTAATCTGCTACTGACAGGTACCTAATGCAAGATCATTGTTGGAGATGGAGCAGGAGGTACTGTAGATACCCTTGGTATATCTAACATGGAACCCAACCACCTACATATCTCTCTCTTATACACACACACAATCATTGTAAAAAAAGACCATGCCTGTGCACATGTCTTTACGCACAGCCCTGTTAGGGTCGTTTCTCTCCTTCTCAGTTATCTAGCACAGCTTCCTGGTTTCCACCAATCAGAATGCCCGAATGCACATTTGGACTCTGACCGCTCCCACTCCAGGTCAGAGTAGCTATCGTTGTCGACAGATGAAGACGCAAGACGCAAGTTTGGCTGCCAACCAGTGTGTTTTAATCTAGAAGTGTTGTGTGTGCATCTGCAATAACCATGAAGATCACTTCTTGTCTGTGTGAGTATGCTAATGTGGGATGGTGACCAACAGCCAATAAAACTCTGGATAAGAACTAGAGGTCGTCACGGATCCACCTATACCAAATACTTGATACCCGATCTGCGATCCGAGCGGGTCCGGATCCAGAATTCAAAGTAATGTCACGGGTCTGGGTCAGATCTGAAACGATTGTCAGTCTCGGGAATAACTGACTTGTCCGGAAGGACCAATACAGATCGGAACATTATATTAATGCTCGTTGCTTTTCACGAGAGTGGGGTGTGTAGCTTATTGTAGCCGATCATAAGCCATCAAAGAGGCAATAGGCTACAGTTCTAGAGCTTCCGTGTGGGGCAAAGGTTAGGAGATATCTAAACAAAGGAGGAAGATGGATTTAAAATGATGGAATGAAAAGTTAAAGGAGAAGGACCAAGAGCCAAAAGGTAGGCTCCTACCCTATATTCTCAATGGAGATGCTGTCATTTGCCATTGTGTAGGATGAGAAAGCACATAAACACACCGAATTGTGCCTGGCAGGTTAGTCAGTATGGCTGAAGCTGGAACAAAGTACTGTAACATATTCTCTCTCACAGAACACATCTTCATCACCTGCACCCACACATGACCTGACCTTGTCCTGCTAGTAGGCAATGGATGCATATACCTGACGTGTGAATCAAACACCTGACCTATACCTCAGGAGGACTGGACAGACTCAGTGCATCAAGTCTGGCAAGTCAAGTCTTGGACACCTTCTATCCCCAACCAGTAAGAATGATAAATAGCTAACAAAATAGATACACGGACTATCTGAGTTAACCTTGTATCTTTATTGACCTTTTTTTATTTTTTATTTTTGCACTGTCTCTATGCACACGCACGTAGGCACACACATACATTTATACTGACTCCACTCACGCAGGCACACACATACATTTATACTGACTCCACGCACGCAGGCACACACATACATTTATACTGACTCCACGCACGCAGGCACACACATACATTTATACTGACTCCACGCACGCAGGCACACACATTTATACTGACTCCATGCACGCACGCACAAATACATAGATTTATAGTGACTCCACGCACGCAGGCACGCAGGCACACACATACATTTATACTGACTCCATGCACGCAGGCACGCAGAAACGCAGGCACACACATACATTTATACTGACTCCATGCACGCACGCACGCACAAATACATAGATTTATACTGACTCCATGCACGCAGGCACACAGGCACACACATACATTTATACTGACTCCATGCACGCAGGCACACATATACATTTATACTGACTCCACGCACGCAGGCACGCAGGCACACACAAACATTTATACTGACTCCATGCACGCAGGCACGCAGGCGCACACATACATTTATACTGACTCCATGCATGCATGCACGCACAAATACATACATTTATACTGACTCCATGCACGCAGGCACGCAGGCACACACATACATTTATACTGACTCCATGCAAGCAGGCACGCAGGCACACACATACATTTATACTGACTCCATGCACGCAGGCACGCAGGCACACACATACATTTATACTGACTCCACGCACGCACGCACTCACACATACATTTATACTGACTCCACGCACGCAGGCACGCAGGCACACACATACATTTATACTGACTCCATGCACGCACGCACGCACAAATACATACATTTATACTGACTCCATGCACGCACGCACACATACATACATTTATACTGACTCCACACACTCACACATACATTTATACTGACTCCATGCACGCACGCACGCACAAATACATACATTTATACTGACTCCATGCACGCACGCACAAATACATACATTTATACTGACTCCATGCACGCAGGCAAGCAGGCACACACATACATTTATACTGACTCCATGCACGCAGGCACGCAGGCACACACATACATTTATACTGACTCCACACACTCACACATACATTTATACTGACTCCATGCACGCAGGCAAGCAGGCACACACATACATTTATACTGACTCCATGCACGCAGGCAAGCAGGCACACACATACATTTATACTGACTCCATGCACGCAGGCACGCAGGCACACACATACATTTATACTGACTCCAAACACGCAGGCACGCAGGCACGCAGGCACACACATATATTTATACTGACTCCATGCACGCACGCACTCACACATACATTTATACTGACTCCACGCACTCACACATACATTTATACTGACTCCACGCACTCACACATACATTTATACTGACTCCACGCACAGACACACAAATACATTTATACTTACTCCACGCACTCACACATACATTTATACTGACTCCACGCACTCACACATACATTTATACTGACTCCACGCACTCACACATACATTTATACTGACTCCACTCACGCAGGCACACACATACATTTATACTGACTCCACGCACGCAGGCACACACATACATTTATACTGACTCCACGCACGCAGGCACACACATACATTTATACTGACTCCATGCACGCAGGCACGCAGGCACACACATACATTTATACTGACTCCACACACGCAGGCACGCAGGCACACACATATATTTATACTGACTCCATGCACGCACGCACTCACACATACATTTATACTGACTCCACGCACTCACACATACATTTATACTGACTCCACGCACTCACACATACATTTATATTGACTCCACGCACAGACACACAAATACATTTATACTTACTCCACGCACTCACACATACATTTATACTGACTCCACGCACTCACACATACATTTATACTGACTCCACGCACTCACACATACATTTATACTGACTCCACTCACGCAGGCACACACATACATTTATACTGACTCCACGCACGCAGGCACACACATACATTTATACTGACTCCACGCACGCAGGCACACACATACATTTATACTGACTCCACGCACGCAGGCACACACATTTATACTGACTCCACGCACGCACAAATACATAGATTTATAGTGACTCCATGCACGCACGCACAAATACATAGATTTATAGTGACTCCACGCACGCAGGCACGCAGGCACACACATACATTTATACTGACTCCATGCACGCAGGCACGCAGAAACGCAGGCACACACATACATTTATACTGACTCCATGCACGCACGCACGCACAAATACATAGATTTATACTGACTCCATGCACGCAGGCACACAGGCACACACATACATTTATACTGACTCCACGCACGCAGGCACACACATACATTTATACTGACTCCACGCACGCAGGCACACACATTTATACTGACTCCATGCACGCACGCACAAATACATAGATTTATAGTGACTCCACGCACGCAGGCACGCAGGCACACACATACATTTATACTGACTCCATGCACGCAGGCACGCAGAAACGCAGGCACACACATACATTTATACTGACTCCATGCACGCACGCACGCACAAATACATAGATTTATACTGACTCCATGCACGCAGGCACACAGGCACACACATACATTTATACTGACTCCATGCACGCAGGCACACATATACATTTATACTGACTCCATGCACGCAGGCACGCAGGCACACACAAACATTTATACTGACTCCATGCACGCAGGCACGCAGGCGCACACATACATTTATACTGACTCCATGCACGCATGCACGCACAAATACATACATTTATACTGACTCCATGCACGCAGGCACGCAGGCACACACATACATTTATACTGACTCCATGCACGCAGGCACGCAGGCACACACATACATTTATACTGACTCCATGCACGCAGGCACGCAGGCACACACATACATTTATACTGACTCCACGCACGCACGCACTCACACATACATTTATACTGACTCCACGCACGCAGGCACGCAGGCACACACATACATTTATACTGACTCCATGCACGCACGCACGCACAAATACATACATTTATACTGACTCCATGCACGCACGCACACATACATACATTTATACTGACTCCACACACTCACACATACATTTATACTGACTCCATGCACGCACGCACGCACAAATACATACATTTATACTGACTCCATGCACGCACGCACAAATACATACATTTATACTGACTCCATGCACGCAGGCAAGCAGGCACACACATACATTTATACTGACTCCATGCACGCAGGCACGCAGGCACACACATACATTTATACTGACTCCACACACTCACACATACATTTATACTGACTCCATGCACGCAGGCAAGCAGGCACACACATACATTTATACTGACTCCATGCACGCAGGCAAGCAGGCACACACATACATTTATACTGACTCCATGCACGCAGGCACGCAGGCACACACATACATTTATACTGACTCCACACACGCAGGCACGCAGGCACGCAGGCACACACATATATTTATACTGACTCCATGCACGCACGCACTCACACATACATTTATACTGACTCCACGCACTCACACATACATTTATACTGACTCCACGCACTCACACATACATTTATACTGACTCCACGCACAGACACACAAATACATTTATACTTACTCCACGCACTCACACATACATTTATACTGACTCCACGCACTCACACATACATTTATACTGACTCCACGCACTCACACATACATTTATACTGACTCCACTCACGCAGGCACACACATACATTTATACTGACTCCACGCACGCAGGCACACACATACATTTATACTGACTCCACGCACGCAGGCACACACATACATTTATACTGACTCCATGCACGCAGGCACGCAGGCACACACATACATTTATACTGACTCCACACACGCAGGCACGCAGGCACACACATATATTTATACTGACTCCATGCACGCACGCACTCACACATACATTTATACTGACTCCACGCACTCACACATACATTTATACTGACTCCACGCACTCACACATACATTTATATTGACTCCACGCACAGACACACAAATACATTTATACTTACTCCACGCACTCACACATACATTTATACTGACTCCACGCACTCACACATACATTTATACTGACTCCACGCACTCACACATACATTTATACTGACTCCACTCACGCAGGCACACACATACATTTATACTGACTCCACGCACGCAGGCACACACATACATTTATACTGACTCCACGCACGCAGGCACACACATACATTTATACTGACTCCACGCACGCAGGCACACACATTTATACTGACTCCACGCACGCACAAATACATAGATTTATAGTGACTCCATGCACGCACGCACAAATACATAGATTTATAGTGACTCCACGCACGCAGGCACGCAGGCACACACATACATTTATACTGACTCCATGCACGCAGGCACGCAGAAACGCAGGCACACACATACATTTATACTGACTCCATGCACGCACGCACGCACAAATACATAGATTTATACTGACTCCATGCACGCAGGCACACAGGCACACACATACATTTATACTGACTCCATGCACGCAGGCAGGCACACATATACATTTATACACATATACATTTATACTGACTCCATGCACGCAGGCACGCAGGCACACACAAACATTTATACTGACTCCATGCACGCATGCACGCAGGCAAACACATACATTTATACTGACTCCATGCACGCATGCACACACATTTATATACACGCAGGCACGCACATTTTATACTGACTCCATGCACGCAGGCACGCAGGCACACACATACATTTATACTGACTCCATGCACGCACGCACGCACATGCACGCACGCACACATACATTTATACTGACTCCACGCAGGCACATTTATACTGACTCACACACGCACAAATACATTTATACTGACTCCATGCACGCAGGCACACATACATTTATACTGCATGCACGCAGGCACACACATACATTTATACTGACTCCATGCACGCAGGCACGCAGGCACTGACTCCACACACTCACACATACATTTATACTGACACGCAGGCAAGCAGGCACACACATACATTTATACTGACTCCATGCACGCAGGCAAGCAGGCACACACATACATTTATACTGACATGCACGCACACACATACATTTATACTGACTCCACACACGCACACACATTTATACTGCAGCACGCACAACACATACATTTATACTGACTCCATGCACGCACACGCAGGCACACACATACATTTATACTGACTCCACGCACTCACACATACATTTATACTGACTCCACGCACTCACACATACATTTATACTGACTCCACGCACTCACACATACATTTATACTGACTCCACGCACTCACACATACATTTATACTGACTCCACACACTCACACATACATTTATACTGACTCCGCACGCACGCACGCACACACATACATTTATACTGACTCCACGCACTCACACATACATTTATACTGACTCCACACACGCACGCACACACATACATTTATACTGACTCCACACACACACATACATTTATACTGACTCCATGCACTACATATTTATAGTGACTCCACGCACGCAGGCACGCAGGCACACACATACATTTATACTGACTCCATGCACGCAGGCAAGCAGGCACACACATACATTTATACTGACTCCATGCACGCAGGCAAGCAGGCACACACATACATTTATACTGACTCCAGGCACGCAGGCACACACATACATTTATACTGACTCCATGCACGCAGGCACACATATACATTTATACTGACTCCACGCACGCAGGCACGCAGGCACACACAAACATTTATACTGACTCCATGCACGCAGGCACGCAGGCGCACACATACATTTATACTGACTCCATGCACGCACGCACGCACAAATACATAGATTTATACTGACTCCATGCACGCAGGCACACAGGCACACACATACATTTATACTGACTCCATGCACGCAGGCACACATATACATTTATACTGACTCCACGCACGCAGGCACGCAGGCACACACAAACATTTATACTGACTCCATGCACGCAGGCACGCAGGCGCACACATACATTTATACTGACTCCATGCACGCATGCACGCACAAATACATACATTTATACTGACTCCATGCACGCAGGCACGCAGGCACACACATACATTTATACTGACTCCATGCACGCAGGCACGCAGGCACACACATACATTTATACTGACTCCATGCACGCAGGCACGCAGGCACGCAGGCACACACATACATTTATACTGACTCCACGCACGCAGGCACGCAGGCACACACATACATTTATACTGACTCCATGCACGCACGCACGCACAAATACATGCATTTATACTGACTCCATGCACGCACGCACACATACATACATTTATACTGACTCCACACACTCACACATACATTTATACTGACTCCATGCACGCACGCACGCACAAATACATACATTTATACTGACTCCATGCACGCACGCACAAATACATACATTTATACTGACTCCATGCACGCAGGCAAGCAGGCACACACATACATTTATACTGACTCCATGCACGCAGGCACGCAGGCACACACATACATTTATACTGACTCCACACACTCACACATACATTTATACTGACTCCATGCACGCAGGCAAGCAGGCACACACATATACATTTATTTATACTGACTCCATGCACGCAGGCACGCAGGCACACACATACATTTATACTGACTCCATGCACGCACACGCACACACACATACATTTATACTGACTCCACGCACTCACACATACATTTATACTGACTCACACATACATTTATACTGACTCCACACATACATTTATACTGACTCCACGCACAGACACACAAATACATTTATACTTACTCCACGCACTCACACATACATTTATACTGACTCCACGCACTCACACATACATTTATACTGACTCCACGCACTCACACATACATTTATACTGACTCCACGCACTCATAAATACATTTATACGGACTCCACAAACTCACACATACATTTATACTGACTCCACGCACTCACACATACATTTATACTGAGTCCACGCACTCACACATACATTTATAATGACTCCACACAGTCACACATGCATTTATGCTGACTCCACACACTCACACATACATTAATACTGACTCCACGCACTCACACATACATTTATGCTGACTCCACACACTCACACATACATTTATACTGACTCCACACACTCACACATACATTTATACTGACTCCACGCACTCACACATACATTTATACTGACTCCACGCACGCACACATACATTTATACTGACTCCACGCACTCACACATACATTTATACTGACTCCACGCACTCACACATACATTTATACTGACTCCACGCACTCACACATACATTTATACTGACTCCACGCACTCACACATACATTTATACTGACTCCACGCACGCACACATACATTTATACTGACTCCACGCACTCACACATACATTTATACTGACTCCACTCACGCAGGCACACACATACATTTATACTGACTCCACGCACGCAGGCACACACATACATTTATACTGACTCCACGCACGCAGGCACACACATACATTTATACTGACTCCACGCACGCAGGCACACACATTTATACTGACTCCATGCACGCACGCACAAATACATAGATTTATAGTGACTCCACGCACGCAGGCACGCAGGCACACACATACATTTATACTGACTCCATGCACGCAGGCACGCAGAAACGCAGGCACACACATACATTTATACTGACTCCATGCACGCACGCACGCACACAATACATTTATACTGACTTTATACATTTATACTCCATGCACGCAGGCACACAGGCACACACATACATTTATACTGACTCCATGCACGCAGGCACGCACAATACATTTATACATACATTTATACTGACATTTATACTGACTCACGCAGGCACGCAGGCACACACATACATTTATACTGACTCCATGCACGCAGGCACGCAGGCACACACATACATTTATACTGACTCCATGCACGCAGGCACGCAGGCACACACATACATTTATACTGACTCCACGCACGCACGCACTACTGACTCCACGCACGCACGCACTCACATTTTATACTGACTCCACACACGCAGGCACGCAGGCACACACATACATTTATACTGACTCCATGCATGCACGCACGCACAAATACATGCATTTATACTGACTCCATGCACGCACGCACACATACATACATTTATACTGACTCCACACACTCACACATACATTTATACTGACTCCATGCACGCAGGCAAGCAGGCACACACATACATTTATACTGACTCCATGCACGCAGGCAAGCAGGCACACACATACATTTATACTGACTCCATGCACGCAGGCACGCAGGCACACACATACATTTATACTGACTCCACACACGCAGGCACGCAGGCACACACATATATTTATACTGACTCCATGCACGCACGCACTCACACATACATTTATACTGACTCCACACACTCACACATACATTAATACTGACTCCACGCACTCACACATACATTTATGCTGACTCCACACACTCACACATACATTTATACTGACTCCACACACTCACACATACATTTATACTGACTCCACGCACGCAGGCACACACATACATTTATACTGACTCCACGCAAGCAGGCACACACATACATTTATACTGACTCCACGCACGCAGGCACACATACATTTATACTGACTCCACGCACGCAGGCACACACATTTATACTGACTCCATGCACGCACGCACAAATACATAGATTTATAGTGACTCCACGCACGCAGGCACGCAGGCACACACATACATTTATACTGACTCCATGCACGCAGGCACGCAGAAACGCAGGCACACACATACATTTATACTGACTCCATGCACGCACGCACGCACAAATACATACATTTATACTGACTCCATGCACGCAGGCACACAGGCACACACATACATTTATACTGACTCCATGCACGCAGGCACAGGCGCACATACATTTATACTGACTCCATGCACGCATGCACGCACAAATACATACATTTATACTGACTCCATCACGCAGGCACGCAGGCACGCAGGCACACACATACATTTATACTGACTCCATGCACGCAGGCACGCAGGCACACACATACATTTATACTGACTCCATGCACGCAGGCACGCAGGCACACACATACATTTATACTGACTCCACGCACGCACTCACACATACATTTATACTGACTCCACACACGCAGGCACGCACACACACATACATTTATACTGACTCCATGCATGCACGCACGCACACAATACATTTTATACTGACTCCATGCACGCACGCACACATACATACATTTATACTGACTCCACACACTCACACATACATTTATACTGACTCCATGCACGCAGGCAAGCAGGCACACACATACATTTATACTGACTCCATGCACGCAGGCAAGCAGGCACACACATACATTTATACTGACTCCATGCACATACATTTACGCAGGCACACACATACATTTATACTGACTCCACACACGCAGGCACGCAGGCACACACATACATTTATACTGACTCCATGCACGCACGCACTCACACATACATTTATACTGACTCCACGCACTCACACATACATTTATACTGACTCCACGCACTCACACATACATTTATACTGACTCCACGCACAGACACACAAATACATTTATACTTACTCCACGCACTCACACATACATTTATACTGACTCCACGCACGCACACATACATTTATACTGACTCCACGCACTCACACATACATTTATACTGACTCCACGCACTCACACATACATTTATACTGACTCCACGCACTCACACATACATTTATACTGACTCCACACACGCAGGCACACACATACATTTATACTGACTCCACGCACGCAGGCACACACATTTATACTGACTCCATGCACGCACGCACAAATACATAGATTTATAGTGACTCCACGCACGCACACGCACACACACATACATTTATACTGACTCCATGCACGCAGGCAAGCAGGCACACACATACATTTATACTGACTCCATGCACGCAGGCAAGCAGGCACACACATACATTTATACTGACTCCATGCACGCAGGCACGCAGGCACACACATACATTTATACTGACTCCACACACGCAGGCACGCAGGCACACACATATATTTATACTGACTCCATGCACGCACGCACTCACACATACATTTATACTGACTCCACGCACTCACACATACATTTATACTGACTCCACGCACTCACACATACATTTATACTGACTCCACGCACAGACACACAAATACATTTATACTTACTCCACGCACTCACACATACATTTATACTGACTCCACGCACTCACACATACATTTATACTGACTCCACGCACTCACACATACATTTATACTGACTCCACTCACGCAGGCACACACATACATTTATACTGACTCCACGCACGCAGGCACACACATACATTTATACTGACTCCACACACGCAGGCACACACATACATTTATACTGACTCCACGCACGCAGGCACACACATTTATACTGACTCCATGCACGCACGCACAAATACATAGATTTATAGTGACTCCACGCACGCAGGCACGCAGGCACACACATACATTTATACTGACTCCATGCACGCAGGCACGCAGAAACGCAGGCACACACATACATTTATACTGACTCCATGCACGCACGCACGCACAAATACATTTTATACTGACTCCATGCACGCAGGCACACAGGCACACACATACATTTATACTGACTCCATGCACGCAGGCACACATATACATTTATACTGACTCCACTCACGCACACACACATACATTTATACTGACTCCACGCACGCAGGCACACACATACATTTATACTGACTCCACACACAGGCACACACATACATTTATACTGACTCCACGCACGCACACATACATTTATACTGACTCCACACGCACGCACAAATACATACATTTATAGTGACTCCACGCACGCATTTATACTGACTCCACGCACACACATACATTTATACTGACTCCATGCACGCAGGCACACAGGCACACACATACATTTATACTGACTCCATGCACGCACACACATACATTTTATACTGACTCCATGCACGCAGGCACACAGGCACACACATACATTTATACTGACTCCATGCACGCAGGCACGCAGGCACACATACATTTATACTGACTCCACGCACGCATGCACGCACAAATACATACATTTATACTGACTCCATGCACGCAGGCACGCAGGCACACACATACATTTATACTGACTCCATGCACGCAGGCACGCAGGCACACACATACATTTATACTGACTCCATGCACGCAGGCACGCAGGCACACACATACATTTATACTGACTCCACGCACGCAGGCACGCAGGCACACACATACATTTATACTGACTCCATGCACGCACGCACGCACAAATACATACATTTATACTGACTCCATGCACGCAGGCACACACATACATTTATACTGACTCCACGCACACATACATTTATACTGACTCCACGCACACACTCACACATACATTTATACTGACTCCACACGCACGCACACACATACATTTATACTGACTCCACGCACGCACACACATTTATGGACACACACATACATTTATACTGACTCCATGCACGCACGCAGGCACACATACATTTATACTGACTCCACACACTCACACATACATTTATACTGACTCCATGCACGCACACATACATTTATTCTGCACGCACACACATACATTTATACTGACTCCACGCACGCACACATATATTTATACTGACTCCACGCACACACACACACATTTATACTGACTCCATGCACGCAGGCACGCAGGCACACACATACATTTATACTGACTCCACACACGCAGGCACGCACGCACACACATACATTTATACTGACTCCATGCACGCACAGGCATACATTTATACTGACAGGCACACACATACATTTATACTGACTCCACGCACGCACACATACATTTATACTGACTCCACGCACAGACACACATACATTTATACTGACTCCACACACTCACACATACATTTATACTGACTCCACGCACTCACACATACATTTATACTGACTCCACGCACTCACACACATTTATACTGACTCCACGCACTCACACATACATTTATACTGACTCCACTCTCACACATACATTTATACTGACTCCACGCACTCACACATACATTTATACTGACTCCACGCACTCACACATACATTTATACTGACTCCACGCACTCACACATACATTTATACTGACTCCACGCACGCACACATACATTTATACTGACTCCAACGCACTCACACATACATTTATACTGACTCCACAAACTCACACATACATTTATACTGACTCCACGCACTCACACATACATTTATACTGACTCCACGCACTCACACATACATTTATACTGACTCCACACACTCACACATACATTTATACTGACTCCACGCACACACATACATTTATACTGACTCCACGCACTCACACATACATTTATACTGACTCACGCACTCACACATACATTTATACTGACTCCACGCACTCACACATACATTTATACTGACTCCACGCACTCACACATACATTTATACACACGCACGCACACATACATTTATACTGACTCCACACACACACACATACATTTATACTGACTCCACGCACGCAGGCACACACATACATTTATACTGACTCCACGCACTCACACATACATTTATACTGACTCCACACACACACATACATTTATACTGACTCCACGCACGCACACACACATACATTTATACTGACTCCACGCACTCACACATACATTTATACTGACACCACACATACATTTATACTGACTCCACATACATTTATACACTCACACACACACATACATTTATACTGACTCCACGCACTCACACATACATACATTATACTGACTCCACGCACTCACACATACATTTATACTGACTCCACGCACAGACACACAAATACATTTATACTTACTCAGCACTCACACATACATTTATACTGACTCCACGCACTCACACATACATTTATACTGACTCCACGCACGCACACACACATACATTTATACTGACTCCACGCACTCACACATACATTTATACTGACTCCACACACTCACACATACATTTATACTGACTCCACGCACGCACACATACATTTATACTGACTCCACGCACTCACACATACATTTATACTGACTCCACGCACTCACACATACATTTATACTGACTCCACGCACGCACACATACATTTATACTGACTCCACGCACGCACTCACACATACATTTATACTGGCTCCACACTAACACATACATTTATACTGACTCCACGCACTCACACATACATTTATACAGACTCCACAAACTCACACATACATTTATACTGACTCCACGCATGCAAACATATATTTATACAGACTCCACGCACACACTCACACATACATTTATACTGACTCCACACACTCACACATACATTTATGCTGACTCCACGCACTCACACATACATTTATACTGACTCCACACACTCACACATACATTTATTCTGACTCCACTCACTCACACATACATTTATACTGACTCCACGCACTCACACATACATTTATACTGAATCACGCACACACATACATTTATACTGACTCCACGCACTCACACATACATTTATACTGACTCACACACACATACATTTATACTGACTCCACGCACGCACACACATTTATACTGACACACACACATACATTTATACTGACTCCACGCACTACACATACATTTATACTGACTCCACACACACACACACATACATTTATACTGACTCCACACACTCACACATACATTTATACACTCACGCACACACATACATTTATACTGACTCCATCACACGACACGCAGGCACACATACATTTATACTGACTCCATGCACGCACTCACACATACATTTATACACACACACTACATACATTTATACTGACTCCACGCACGCACACATACACACACACACTACATTTTATACTGACTCCACACACTCACACATACATTTATACTGACTCCACGGCACTCACACATACATTTATACTGACTCACACACACATACATTTATACTGACTCCATGCACGCACTCACACATACATTTATACTGACTCCACACACTCACACATACATTTATACTGACTCCACGCACGCACACATACATTTATACTGACACGCACACACATACATTTATACTGACTCCACGCACTCACACATACATTTATACTGACTCCACGCACGCACACATACACACATACATACATTTATACTGACTCACGCACTCACACGCACTCACACTCACACATTTATACTGACTCCACACACTCACACATACATTTATACTGACTCCACGCACTCACACATACATTTATACTGACTCCACGCACTCACACATACATTTATACTGACTCCACGCACGCACACATACATTTATACTGACTCACGCACTCACACATACATTTATACTGACTCCACGCACTCACACATACATTTATACTGACTCCACACACTACATACATTTATACTGACTCCACGCACTCACACATACATTTATACTGACACACACTTACATTTATACTGACTCCACGCACTCACACATACATTTATACTGACTCCACACACTCACACATACATTTATACTGACTCCACGCACTCACACATACATTTATACTGACTCCACGCACTCACACATACATTTATACTGACTCCACGCACTCACACATACATTTATACTGACTCCACACACTCACACATACATTTATACTGACTCCACACACATACATTTATACTGACTCCACGCACTCACACATACACTGCACGCACACACATACATTTATACTGACTCCACGCACTCACACATACATTTATACTGACTCCACGCACTCACACACATACATTTATACTGACTCCACGCACTCACACATACATTTATACTGACTCCACGCACGCACACACATACATTTATACTGACTCCACGCACGCACACATACATTTATACTGACTCCACGCACTCACACATACATTTATACTGACTCCACACACTCACACATACATTTATACTGACTCCACGCACTCACACATACATTTATACTGACTCCACGCACTCACACATACATTTATACTGACTCCACGCACTCACACATACATTTATACTGACTCCACGCACGCACACATACATTTATACTGACTCCACGCACGCACACACATACATTTATACTGACTCCACGCACTCACACATACATTTATACTGACTCCACGCACTCACACATACATTTATACAGACTCCACAAACTCACACATACATTTATACTGACTCCACGCACGCACACATATATTTATACTGACTCCACGCACACACTCACACATACATTTATACTGACTCCACACACTCACACATACATTTATGCTGACTCCACGCACTCACACATACATTTATGCTGACTCCACACACTCACACATACATTTATACTGACTCCACACACTCACACATACATTTATACTGACTCCACGCACTCACACATACATTTATACTGACTCCACGCACTCACACATACATTTATACTGACTCCACGCACTCACACATACATTTATGCTGACTCCACGCACACACATACATTTATACTGACTCCACACACTCACACATACATTTATACTGACTCACGCACTCACACATACATTTATACTGACTCCACGCACGCACACATACATTTATACTGACTCCACGCACACACTCACACATACATTTATACTGACTCCACGCACTCACACATACATTTATACTGACTCCACGCACTCACACATACATTTATACTGACTCCACACACTCACACATACATTTATACTGACTCCACGCACGCACACATACATTTATACTGACTCCACGCACACACTCACACATACATTTATACTGACTCCACACACTCACACATACATTTATACTGACTCCACCCACTCACACATACATTTATACTGACTCCACACACTCACACATACATTTATACTGACTCCACGCACACTCACACATACATTTATACTGACTCCACGCACACACTCACACATACATTTATACTGACTCCACACACTCACACATACATTTATACTGACTCCACGCACGCACACATACATTTATACTGACTCCACACACGCACACATACATTTATACTGACTCCACGCACGCACACATACATTTATACTGACTCCACGCACGCACTCACACATACATTTATACTGACTCCACGCACTCACACATACATTTATACTGACTCCACGCACTCACACATACATTTATACAGACTCCACAAACTCACACATCCATTTATACTGACTCCACAAACTCACACATACATTTATACTGACTCCACGCACACATTCACACATACATTTATACTGACTCCACACACTCACACATACATTTATGCTGACTCCACGCACTCACACATACATTTATACTGACTACACGCACTCACACATACATTTATACTGACTCCACGCACTCACACATACATTTATACAGACTCCACAAACTCACACATACATTTATACTGACTCCACGCACTCACACATACATTTATACTGACTCCACGCACTCACACATACATTTATACTGACTCCACGCACTCACACATACATTTATACTGACTCCACGCACGCACACATACATTTATACTGACTCCACGCACAGACACACATACATTTATACTGACTCCACGCACTCACACATACATTTATACTGACTCACGCACTCACATTTATACACTCACACACACATACATTTAAACTGACTCCACACACTCACACATACATTTATACTGACTCCACACTCTCACACATACATTTATACTGACTCCACACACGCACATACATTTATACTGACTCCACGCACGAACACATACATTTATACTGACTCCACGCACACACTCACACATACATTTATGCTGACTCCACTCACTCACACATACATTTATACTGACTCCACGCACTCACACATACATTTATACTGACTCCACGCACTCACACATACATTTATACTGACTCCACACACTCACACATACATTTATACTGACTCCACGCACGCACACATACATTTATACTGACTCCACGCACACACATACATTTATACACTCCACACACACACACATACATTTATACTGACTCCACACTCACACATACATTTATACTGACTCCACGCACTCACACATACATTAATACTGACTCCACACACTCACACATACATTTATACTGACTCCACACACTCACACATACATTTATACTGACTCCACGCACTCACACATACATTTATACTGACTCCACGCACTCACACATACATTTATACTGACTCCACACTCACACATACATTTATTCACTCCACGCACTCACATTTATACTGACTCCACGCACGCACACATACATTTATACTGACTCCACACACTCACACATCCATTTATACTGACTCCACAAACTCACACATACATTTATACTGACTCCACGCACACGCACATATATTTATACTGACTCCACGCACACATTCACACATACATTTATACTGACTCCACACACTCACACATACATTTATGCTGACTCCACGCACTCACACATACATTTATACTGACTCCACGCAATCACACATACATTTATACAGACTCCACAAACCCACACATACATTTATACTGACTCCACGCACGCACACACATACATTTATACTGACTCCACGCACTCACACATACATTTATACTGACTCCACGCACTCACACATACATTTATGCTGACTCCACACACTCACACATACATTTATACTGACTCCACGCACTCACACATACATTTATACTGACTCCACGCACTCACACATACATTTATACTGACTCCACACACTCACACATACATTTATACTGACTCCACGCACTCACACATACATTTATACTGACTCCACGCACTCACACATACATTTATACTGACTCCACGCACTCACACATACATTTATACTGACTGCACGCACTCACACATACATTTATACTGACTCCACACACTCACACATACATTTATGCTGACTCCACGCACGCACACATACATTTATACTGACTCCACGCACACACTCACACATACATTTATACTGACTCCACGCACTCACACATACATTTATACTGACTTTCACACATACATTTATACTGACTCCACACACTCACACAAACATTTATACTGACTCCACACACTCACACATACATTTATACTGACTCCACGCACTCACACATACATTTATACTGACTCCACGCACGCACACATACATTTATACTGACTCCACGCACTCACACATACATTTATACTGACTCCACACACTCACACATACATTTATACTGACTCCACGCACGCACACATACATTTATACTGACTCCACGCACTCACACATACATTTATACTGACTCCACGCACTCACACATACATTTATACTGACTCCACGCACGCACACATACATTTATACTGACTCCACGCACGCACACACATACATTTATACTGACACTCACATACATTTATACTGACTCCACGCACTCACACACATACATTTATACAGACTCCACAAACTCACACATACATTTATACTGACTCCACGCACGCACACATATATTTATACTGACTCCACGCACACACTCACACATACATTTATACAGACTCCACAAACTCACACATATATTTATACTGACTCCACGCACACACTCACACATACATTTATACTGACTCCACACACTCACACATACATTTATACTGACTCCACGCACTCACACATACATTTATATGACTCCACGCACGCACTCACACATACATTTATACTGACTCCACGCACTCACACATACATTTATACTGACTCCACGCACTCACACATACATTTATACTGACTCCACACTCACACATACATTTATACTGACTCCACGCACACACACATACATTTATACTGACTCCACGCACTCACACATACATTTATACTGACTCCACGCACTCACACATACATTTATACTGACTCCACGCACTCACACATACATTTATACTGACTCCACGCACTCACACATACATTTATACTGACTCCACACACTCACACATACATTTATACTGACTCCACGCACTCACACATACATTTATACTGACTCCACGCACTCACACATACATTTATACTGACTCCACGCACTCACACATACATTTATACTCCACGCACTCACACATACATTTATACTGACTCCACGCACACACATACATTTATACTGACTCCACACACTCACACATACATTTATACTGACTCCACGCACGCACACATACATTTATACTGACTCCACGCACTCACACATACATTTATACTGACTCCACGCACTCACACATACATTTATACTGACTCACGCACTCACACATACATTTATACTGACTCCACGCACTCACACATACATTTATACTGACTCCACGCACTCACACATACATTTATACTGACTCCACGCACTCACACATACATTTATACTGACTCCACGCACGCACTCACACATACATTTATACTGACTCCACGCACTCACACATACATTTATACTGACTCCACGCACTCACACATACATTTATACTGACTCCACGCACGCACACATACATTTATACTGACTCCACGCACTCACACATACATTTATACTGACTCCACGCACTCACACATACATTTATACTGACTCCACACACTCACACATACATTTATACTGACTCCACGCACTCACACATACATTTATACTGACTCCACACACTCACACATACATTTATACTGACTCCACGCACTCACACATACATTTATACGGACTCCACGCACTCACACATACATTTATACTGACTCCACACTCACACATACATTTATACTGACTCCACGCACTCACACATACATTTATACTGACTCCACTCACTCACACATACATTTATACTGACTCCACGCACTCACACATACATTTATACTGACTCCACGCACTCACACATACATTTATACTGACTCCACGCACTCACACATACATTTATACTGACTCCACGCACTCACACATACATTTATACTGACTCCACGCACTCACACATACATTTATACTGACTCCACTCACTCACACATACATTTATACTGACTCCACACACTCACACATACATTTATACTGACTCCACGCACGCACACATACATTTATACTGACTCCACGCACTCACACACATACATTTATACTGACTCCACGCACTCACACATACATTTATACTGACTCCACATTTATACTGACTCCACGCACTCACACATACATTTATACTGACTCCACGCACTCACACATACATTTATACTGACTCCACGCACTCACACATACATTTATACTGACTCCACACTCACACATACATTTATACTGACTCCACGCACTCACACATACATTTATACTGACTCCACGCACTCACACACATACATTTATACTGACTCCACGCACTCACACATACATTTATACTGACTCCACGCACTCACACATACATTTATACTGACTCCACGCACGCACACATACATTTATACTGACTCCACGCACTCACACATACATTTATACTGACTCCACGCACTCACACATACATTTATACTGACTCCACGCACGCACACATATATTTATACTGACTCCACGCACACACTCACACATACATTTATACTGACTCCACACACTCACACATACATTTATGCTGACTCCACGCACTCACACATACATTTATACTGACTCCACACACTCACACATACATTTATACTGACTCCACGCACGCACACATACATTTATACTGACTCCACACACTCACACATACATTCATACTGACTCCACGCGCTCACACATACATTTATATTGACTCCACGCACGCACACATACATTTATACTGACTCCACGCATGCACTCACACATACATTTATACTGACTCCACGCACTCACACATACATTTATACTGACTCCACGCACTCACACATACATTCATACTGACTCCACACACTCACACATACATTTATACTGACTCCACGCGTTCACACATACATTTATATTGACTCCAAGCACTCACACATACATTTATACTTACTCCACGCACTCACACATACATTTATACTGACTCCACGCACTCACACATACATTTATACTGACTCCACGCACTCACACATACATTTATACTGACTCCACGCACTCACACATACATTTATACTGACTCCACGCACGCACACATACATTTATACTGACTCCACGCACTCACACATACATTTATACTGACTCCACGCACTCACACATACATTTATACTGACTCCACGCACTCACACATACATTTATACTGACTCCACGCACGCACACATACATTTATACTGACTCCACGCACTCACACATACATTTATACTGACTCCACACACACACACATACATTTATACTGACTCCACAAACTCACACATACATTTATACTGACTCCACGCACTCACACATACATTTATACTGACTCCACACACTCACACATACATTTATACTGACTCCACGCACTCACACATACATTTATACTGACTCCACGCACTCACACATACATTTATACTGACTCCACGCACTCACACATACATTTATACTGACTCCACGCACTCACACATACATTTATACTGACTCCACGCACTCACACATACATTTATACTGACTCCACGCACGCACACATACATTTATACTGACTCCACGCACGCACACATACATTTATACTGACTCCACGCACTCACACATACATTTATACTGACTCCACGCACTCACACATACATTTATACTGACTCCACGCACGCACACATACATTTATACTGACTCCACACACACACACATACATTTATACTGACTCCACGCACACACACACACATTTTATACTGACTCCACGCACACACATACATTTATACTGACTCCACACACTACATACATTTATACTGACTCCACACGCACTCACACATACATTTATACTGACTCCACGCACTCACACATACATTTATACTGACTCCACCCACTCACACATACATTTATACTGACTCCACGCACGCACACATACATTTATACTGACTCCACACACTCACACATACATTTATACTGACTCCACGCACTCACACATACATTTATACTGACTCCACGCACTCACACATACATTTATACTGACTCCACGCACTCACACATACATTTATACTGACTCCACGCACTCACACATACATTTATACTGACTCCACGCACGCACACATACATTTATACTGACTCCACACACTCACACATACATTTATACTGACTCCACGCACACACATACATTTATACTGACTCCACGCACTCACACATACATTTATACTGACTCCACACACTCACACATACATTTATACTGACTCCACGCACTCACACATACATTTATACTGACTCCACACACTCACACATACATTTATACTGACTCCACGCACTCACACATACATTTATACTGACTCCACGCACGCACACATACATTTATACTGACTCCACGCACGCACACATACATTTATACTGACTCCACGCACTCACACATACATTTATACTGACTCCACGTCTCACACATACATTTATACTGACTCCACGCACTCACACATACATTTATACTGACTCCACGCACTCACACATACATTTATACTGACTCCACGCACTCACACATACATTTATACTGACTCCACGCACGCACACATACATTTATACAGACTCCACGCACTCACACATACATTTATACTGACTCCACGCACTCACACATACATTTATACTGACTCCACGCACTCACACATACATTTATACTGACTCCACGCACTCACACATACATTTATACTGACTCCACGCACTCACACATACATTTATACTGACTCCACGCACTCACACATACATTTATACTGACTCCACGCACTCACACATACATTTATACTGACTCCACGCACTCACTCACACATACATTCATACTGACTCCACGCACTCACACATACATTTATGCTGACTCCACGCACTCACACATCATTTATACTGACTCCACGCACTCACACATACATTTATACTGACTCCACGCACGCACACATACATTTATACTGACTCAACGCACTCACACATACATTTATACTGACTCCACGCACTCACACATACATTTATACTGACTCCACGCACTCACACATACATTTATACTGACTCCACGCACACACTCACACATACATTTATACTGACTCCACGCACTCACACATACATTTTTACTGACTCCACGCACTCACACATACATTTATACTGACTCCACGCACTCACACATACATTTATACTGACTCCACGCACGCACACATACATTTATACTGACTCAACGCACTCACACATACATTTATTCTGACTCCACGCACTCACACATACATTTATATTGACTCCACGCACGCACACATACATTTATACTGACTCCACACACTCACACATACATTTATACTGACTCCACGCACTCACACATACATTTATACTGACTCCACGCACTCACACATACATTTATACTGACTCCACGCACTCACACATACATTTATACTGACTCCACACACTCACATACATTTATACTGACTCCACACACACACACATACATTTATACTGACTCCACGCACTCACACATACATTTATACTGACTCCACACTCACACATACATTTATACTGACTCCACGCACTCACACATACATTTATTCTGACTCCACGCACTCACACATA